>NC_091460.1:98719621-98932121 GCF_027789765.1 Dendropsophus ebraccatus | reverse complement strand
TTTGTCAACTGTAAATCATCATGTGTTATTTATCTGGCCACCTGTGAATGCCCAAAGTCATATGTGGGAAAAACGAAACGAGAATTCAGGCGTAGGATTCTAGAGCACATCGGGGACATTGAACACTCACGACCCAAACCTGTGGCCACACATATGCGAACCATGCACCCCAAGACTCCCTATAACATCACCTTCAAAGCCATTGAAACTATCGAAATTGATGCCCGAAGGGGTGATTATGACAATAGACTACTAAGAAGAGAAACCGAATGGATATACCGTTTGAAAACCTTGGAGCCAGGTGGCCTCAACGACCAGATTTTGTTCACACACTTCATCTAGACCTTTTAGTGGATAATCATCCCTACCTTCTATCTTCTACTCAACCTCATCTAAGCATCCCTATCACCTCTGCTACCCCTCTCATGCCCTTTCCGTTCACTCTGCTCATGTCAATTATTTCAATATTCTAATTATCGTGTATACCTATACCACCGCCTGACCGTACAAACCGATTTATAACATTTATCTGTTAACATCATTTAACCCAATACATCATCCTTTATACCCATTACCTATCAATATTGTTCATCCTCACCACGCTATGTACCACTTATCTTTATATTCCTTTTGTTGTTTGGGAGACTCCATATCCCCTCTCCCCCTGCAGTTTTGCATGCACACTTAGCATACCAGCCCCTACTGGCCACTAGGTATTTCCTCTGATCAGGTTGACACTGTTACTACATCGCTGGCCATATTTAGCACTCTCCCCCACGATTACATCACCGATGCTGAGGGCATTCTGTCACTATGGGCAGTGGGATTCATTTTTCCCTACTGCGCATGCGCGGACCTCCGCTACGACGGCGCGGTTACGTCATCGCGTGCCGTCTACGCGGTGACGTCATCACGCGCTAGCCGCGCGGCACGTCATCACGCTCTCCGGGTGTATTTAGGCAGCGTCGGCTGGCGGTTCTACCAGACGCTTATCTGCCGCCTGGAACACCACATCTTACCGGCCCTGCTTCATCTACACGTGAGTTCTACATCCATCCTTACATCCATTTTTTCCTTAGATCGCTCTGCCAGCTTACCCTTTGTTGACACTTAGGGTGTTTACCATTTACATTCTAGAGGGGATTACCGTTTTTTGCCTGCCTGTGTTATTAGTTTCCATCCCCATCATGGAGGGACTATAATCCCCATCACAGGTATGCACTATGGATTTATCTACCTATCTATTTCCCATGATTATCTTGCCTACAATACATCTACCTTTTACATCATCCGTTTTGATCAGGCATCATCGTGCTATCTACACTGGGATCTCCCTTTAGTGGCATTGGACACCATCTGTCCTGTACTCTTACCAATACCATACCTATGGAGCTCCTTGCCAAGACCGCTATCCGAAACTGACAGTTTGGAGAGGTATTATCATTCTAAATATCTCCTTTGTCTCCTTGCACCCACTCATCTTTGATCCACCACGGTACTTACACCATTGTCTGTATTTGCTTCTATCAGATATACTACACGGCTGATAAATCCACATAATGTTGCATCCCTGATGAACCTGGTTATCCTGTATAGGACCAAAGGGGAAACGCGTCGGATGACCTGTGGAAAAACTTACTTGCCGTTCTCTAACTCCTGTCTCTACCATAATCTATGTTATATGTGAACATTTATTGCACAGCCCTGTATTGACGTACCACATACAGACGACAAGACCTCTTTTGAGGCTATGTTACTCTCCACCTTGAAATAGACTGTCTCACACATTTTACTAGGGATTGCTCCCACTAGATACTGAGGGTGCTCAGTCCTAGCGGGTTCCTAGAGTGAGGCAGGGCTTACTAGCCAATCACACCGTGGACATGTTCCTATCTCCATTTACCATCTATGTGTATAACATATATATGGGTGCTTTCTGAGCACAATTTTCTCACTGTACATATGAAACACTAGCTCTTATATAAATAAACTTCTGCATTACACTGCAAAATCAAGTGTCTAGTCCACCACTTATTTTTTTGATTAATTTTTCTTCCTGTTTGTTACCCATAAGTGGGGACACCCCTACCGGATCTTGCTATCTGCTAGGTATCACATTCTCTGCTCTCAAGTTCATGTGCCTTACATCAGCACAAACTACTTAGGTGAGAGTTCTATGTGCTTACTTTCACCACTTCAGCCCTGTCTGAATTACGCTATGGAGCACTGTCTTATATTTTGAACTCTTCAAAAAGAAGGATGGAACATTTCATTAAGACTACAGACACCTTTGAAAACAATCGTTTTATCTTCCTTATTTCCCCCCAACCCCTCGCTGTTATTTCTAACACAGAGAGAGCGGAAACTCATGACTTGGATTTAAAGGGTAACTCCGGCGTTTTTGTTTTTTTTTAAGATTATTTAACAAACATTACAAAAGTTATATAACTTTGTAATGTGTCTAAATAACCTATCTGGCTCCGATTTCCCCCCCCCCTTTCCGACCCCCGACCCCCCTCCCGGAAGTTAAATAAAGTATACATACCCGATTACAGTTGACCCAGTCCTCTTCTCCCGGGCGCCAATTTGTGACGATGACGTCACAGCAGGGGGCGGGCCAGGTCTTCATCCTCTTCGGCTTCTTCTGCTGAAGTGAATGGGACATGAAAAGGCTTTTCATTGGCTGGACCGCATCACATGGCTACCAGCTTGCTCAGCCCTGATTGGCATGCGCACAGACAGCCTTTTCTCTCCCATTCACTTCACACGGACCCAGAAGTGAGGGAGTTCTGAAGATTGGGCTGGAGGTGACGGAGTTGCGGGCGGTGGGGGATTCAAGTGCCGATCATCACCGGAGGGATGGTGAGTATGATCTGTGTGTGTGTCTGTGTTTTGTTTGTTTTTTTCCGGACCGCCGGAGTTGTCCTTTAACAAGATCTTAAAAGGTGTAAGTGTCCTTTTACAGTAGAAGATCCTTGGCTGTCTGTGGCTGCAATCGAATGCAGCTCAGCACTCGCAGTGCCTTCAGAAGGCTGCATCGCACAAATGATCACTATATAATTTGTGTGGCCATTTAAATGCATTGCTATCATACATCCTGTTTATCAGATGTGTGGCTGATGCCGATACATTTTATAGCCTGCACAAAAAATGCAATCAGCCAATGATCAGGCATTGTCCCACTTTCCTCGGATGATCGCTTGAGACTTTTACACAGGCCAATTATTGGCTGAAGGAGCATTTCTAGCAGTACTCCTGGTTGATAGTTGGCCCATGTAAAAGGGCCTTAAAGGGATGTGTCATCAGAAAATGACTTTTCTGATGACACATTCTTTAACTAATGTTTTTATGTTTAAAATAATTTTTAAGAAGGTTTTATGACTTTTTTCTAATTTTCAATTTTTCTATCTATTTTATAATACCAGCATACATACATAATCAGTAAATAAAATAAAAAATCATGGATGGCAGGCGTTTTCGAAAGACTTCTGACAATGACAGAGTTTGTACCCTTACCTGAAAGATTGAGTACATGATGACTGTTAAGGGTCGGTTTCCAGAATATTCAGCTACCTTAAATATATCTAGCCCCCACTTATTTGTCTCCTCTATTTCCTGTAAAATAATACAAATGTTTACACATATGTTTGAAGTTTTACAATTTATAAAGATTGTGTAAAATAAACCATGTATATACCCATATATTATGCTTTGTCTATTACTGAACCTCATCCAGGTTATGAAATATATATCAAACAGTATGTCATATATTGTCACCTTTGCTAGAAGTGCTTCTTGGTCCGTCTTCACCCCAAAACGTGGAATACTGCAGGTAGTGAAGCTGGAGCTGTGTGTCAGTTTCTTTACACCACTAATTTGGGACATGGGGATCTTCTTCTTTTCCTTCTCCTTTGTAGTTGGGGCCGGGATTTCAACTTCATGCTGCTTGTCTGTGAAAAAAAAAATAAAAAGAGATTTTTATTTAAATGATTTTTCACCACCATGTTGCCACACAAGCTAATCCTTCTGTGCTGCTGTGCCCTAGAGCAGGTCTTTTTTTACCTGCTTTAGGTTAGCATTTTAATGTGCCCTTCCTGACCTCTTTCTTTTGCCCACAGGCATAAATTTTAAGCGAATGTACCACTTCCATTAGTAAAAAAAAATAATATTTTTATATGACTTGGCAGGAACCAGGTCTATTTTTCAAACTGCTGCCTGGTTCCTGCGATCTATTTGCAAATGAGGTCACTTGGTGCACTAAAGCTCAGAGATTTCTCTATGCCATTGAACTCCAGGGCTGGATGCAGTAAACATCTATGGATGAAACCAATGTGAGCAAACATCATTTATTAACCTTGCACACATCAAACAATGCGTTTCTGCTTCTGAATTTTGTCCCAATAAACAATGTTTATTTGTGCCAATAAACGATTGTTGCTCACATCTGATGAGCATTGTTTGATGTTTACTGCATCCAGCTCCGGAGATCGAGGGTATGTTTCTTCAATACCAAGTTTTCTGCAAAGTTTGACACCAGCAGACAAGTGGCAAACTTCTCACCCTGACCTGACAGCAGATATTGATATTACCTACAAGCCCACTGTAGAGCTGTGCTTACCTTCCAGTGCACCTGTTACAGGTTAGTGGACTCTAGCGTTACTATACCTGTGTGACGGGCTTTTGTTGAGAATACTACGTCATAGAGCGCCTGTTTTTTCTGTTGTCTATGCCGCATCAGATAAGGGTACAGTAGTGCAAGACAGGAAGGGGTACTCCAGCCAAAAACATTATCACTTATCCATTCACCAGGTGTTAAAGGAAGACAATCACCATAAAAATGTTACTATGTCTGTAAATATAGTGTTATATAGCCTGCCCTGCTGGCGGCTTGTCAGCTGGCTGTATACGAACTCCATGCTCCTCTTGTGGTGCCTGGAAAAGCTGGATCCAGTCCTGGGTAACTTCTCCCAATTTACCAGGACTGGATCCAGCTTTACCCAGCACCTGGAGAGGAGCAGCACAGAGTTCAAAGACAGCAGGCCAACAGTCGAGCTAACGAAGCGCTTTGCTAGTACTGTAAATTTGCTCATCTCTAGTTAAAGCCCCATAATAGGAACAAGCAGGTAACAAAGGACGCATTTTATCCTGATTAAAAGTGCATTTGTGAAAGGCGTCCTTTGTTGCTTGCTTGTTCCCATCATGGGGTTTTACCTTTAATAAACCTACATCTTTTTTAATTATTATTTTTGGCATGCTGGATCAAAAGCTCTTTTTCCAACAATCTACTTTGAATATATTACACTATATTTACTATATATCACAATATATATGGTTCCCTTTAAATGTGTGGGGATCTAATCACTTAGACCAATGATTTTCAACCAGTGTGCCCTGGCACACTAGTGTGCCTCGACACATGGTGGGGTGTGCAGCGGGGAAAGTTCCCCAAACTATGGTGCCCCTATGAAACAGGAGAAAACAATGGGGGAGAGAAACCTGGGGATGGGGGAGAAGCAGGGGGGAGAGAAGTTTGGTGGAGAGAAGAACAGGAGAGAAGCAGGGGGGAGAGAAGCACAGGAGAGAAGCAGGGGGGAGAAGTATGGTGGAGAGAAGCACAGGAGAGAAGCACGGGGGAGAGAAGCACAGAAGAGAAGTAGGGGGGAGAAGTATGGTGGAGAAAAGCACAGGAGAGAAGCACAGGGGGGGGGGAGAAGAAAACAGGCCCAGGTTTCACACTGAGTTAGTATAAATACATTTAGAATCTATATTATTAACTATATGTATAATATGTACTGTTTTAGTGTCATTTTGTGCCATTTTGGTTTTTGGTGTGCCCCGGGATTTTTGTAAGTATAAAAAGTGTGCCGCGGCTCAAAAAAGGTTGAAAATCACTGACTTAGACCTTCTTTAACACCCTGCGCCCCTACCCCCTTAAAGGGTTTCTCAACTATTTATTGCAAATCTGTGCAACCCCCCACCTCAGTTTGTGTGTGGTATTACAACTCAGCTCCATTCACTTCAATGTAACAGAGCTGCAAAACCCACAACCAAATTAGTAGACAAGAGTAGCGCTGTTTCTGGAGGAACAACCCCTGCAGTATTGTATGGAAGGAGAGGCAGTAAAGTTTATATGCCAACGCTTCATGCAGAAGAAAGTAACTCACGCATATGGCTTACCTAAGAATGTACTGGATATATATTCAGACACTTGGTTTCCAGAGCGACTTGTTTCAGACAAATGTGTAAGTTCTCTATTCAACATCCTCTTGAACTGAAGAAAGACAAAAGGAAGAGATTAATATATAATACAGAAACAGTGGGGGTTTGATGTCTAGAATGGCAGCATAGAAGGCCTCCCCTCATCCTACACACAGGGTTATCTGCTGTCAGCCTTTGCACACAATGCAGTTTTTATCTGCGCTTTTTGGAATGGACCTAAAAAGTAAGAATAAAGTGTTTGAACAACTGTGGCAGAACTGCACAGTGTGAACAGGGCCCATAGCTGGCAGCATATATAAGGAGATGGGGGGAGGTCATACATGGTGAATAGATGGTACCTGGATGGATGGATGCAGGGGGAGATCTCCATGAGGGAAGGTAAGCGGCCATGTACAGGACATGTGACATTGATTCAATGACATGAATAGATGCAGGAGATGAGGAGGAGAAGGGACTGCTGCAGAGCCTGCCATGGACAGTCATGACTGGCAGCACAATGCCAGGCTGTCCAGGGCAGGCTCACCTTCCATCTCCATCAGTCACACACACCCCTCCCCCCTCACACACTGCTCACCTTAGCCCATAGAGAGCAGCCCATCCTCCTACACCCAGCACCCACGGGAGTGCTAGGAAATCCCCCATGCAGAACGCCCGGAGCCGCTGAACACCCCCCTGGGAGTCCAAGGAGGCGCCCGGGGAAGCCCGGGGGACATGCTGGGGTTCGGGAATCCCTGCACCGCTTCCCCAACAACAACACAGCGCACAGTGATGGGCAGCCAATCCGAGCACAGGAAAACGGCCAATCAGCGAAAGAGATTCGTAACACTCTGAGGAGGTGCGACCAATGAGAAGACGGAGAATCTATCCAATCACAGAGCTCGCTTACTCTGGTGGGCAGGGCCAATGCTGCTGCAGCGAGAAGCCATACAAACCCGGAAATGGTAGAGGGGCGGAGCTACCGCGGGCGCTGCGACAGATTGAAATACACTGGTGGCGGGAAGGAGGCGGCGCAGCCTGACAGGGAGCGGAGGGGTCCCCGGGGATACGACACGTCATGAGGCTGCTTCGTCACCTCCCAGTGCCCTACATACTGAACTAACGGTCGTACGAATATCCCCTGTACACACGCAGCGGTACATGTGTTCAGTCCCTACAGTCCCAGGTACTGTGAGAAGATCTCATTGGTAAAGACTATGAAAAGTCTGCGCCACTCCTGACTATTGTACATGTGCTGTGTGCGGCAGATTGTCTGCTGGGAAGTCAAAGATAAATCTGCAGTGTGTACAGTAGGTGTGAACACACCCTAATGGAAAAATCTGAACTGTACTGAAATTATGCATTTACTATACATTATACACTACATGCTGATTGCTATACTTTACAGTAACTTGTAATATGACACGTCCAGCTTTCTAAATGTTTGTTTTACATGTTATTCAGAATAAAAAATCCTTATTTTTTGGGTGTGGAACCAATTGTCAGCATATCAGTGATTTCTTATGGGAAAATGTGCTTTGGTTTAAGAGTTGATTTGGATTACAAGCACGGTCCTGGAACGAATTATGCTCGTAATCCAAGGCACCACTGCATTTGTTTTAATAAAGTTATATTACAAGCTAATGTAACTTTATTGACACAATGTATAACATTGCTTCTCCAGAGTATTCCCATCCCCAAGATCAGTGTAACTTGTAGCTCATGCAATATCAAGGACTTTTGCAAGTTTATCTAATTCTGAATTGTGTCTCCTTTTCATGTTCAGGCTGCTCCTCCCTTGCCTATGTGTATAGTGGATTGCCCATGTGAAAATGCGGACAGGTAAGCTGTTTCTCCTGGCGCAAGTGAAGTGCGGGAACTCTGATGCACTATAGACTGCATTGTAATGCACTTAGAATGCAGTCTATGGCACTTACAGGAATTCCTGTACCCCGCTGGCATCAGGAGAGATGGCTTACCTGTTGGCATTTTCATAGTGTATCCCGCTGTGCCGACAAATCGTATACCATCAGAAAGCAGCCCAAACATAGTCATTAGGTGAATGATTGGGCCATTAAAGGGGTTATCCAGCGCAACAAAAACATGACTACTTTCTTCCAGAGACAGCACTGCGATCGGTAAGGGAGTTCAGAACCGCAGCGGTCCCGAGTGCAGCATGTAGCCCGTGACCCCGTCTCTTGGCGGGCATGGTCCGATAGCCGTGCCCGCTAATCAGATGCAGCTGTCAAAGTTGACAGCTGCATCCGATTACCTTATGCAGCTGATCCCTGGTGTCTAGTGGGGTGGATCGCCCCACTAGACACCAGGGATGTCCACGTTGTCCCGAAGGAGTGATCCACACATCCTACTCCATCCGGGGTCTGCGCCATAATGGCGCTGATCCCGGCTCGGCATTCCGTTGCTTCCGGCTGCCTATCTCATTGATCTATGCAGTATATCTATGCAGCATAGATCTCAATGAGAGATCAGTGCACTTATACTAGAAGTCCCCCAGGGGGGCTTCTAGTATAAGGGCCCTATTCCACCGGACGATTATCGTTCAGATTATCGTTAAATCGATCGAATCTAAACGATAATCGTTCTGTTGAAATGCAGCTAAAGATTAACGACCGAATGAGAAATCGTTGATCGTTTGAAGAGACCTGGACCTATTTTTATCGTTGCTCGTTTGTACATCGTTCGCAAATTTTGCCGTCAAATAAAAAATCGTTTGATCGTTCATTGGTTGCTAGTGGGTGCGCTCAAGTGCTAATTCTATTGGCTAAGTGTAAAAAAATAAAAAAAAAGGGTTATTATTATAAGGGTTGTTATTAATAAAAAGCCCCCTCCCCTAATAAAAGTTTGAATCACCCCCCTTTTCCCATGTTATGAATAAAAATAAATAAATAAATAAACATGTTTGGTATCGCTGCGTAATCGCCGGAACTATTAATTTATCACATTCCTGATCTCACACGGTAAACGGCGTAAGCGCAAAAAAATTCCCAAAGTGCAAAATTGAGCATTTTTAGTTGCATCAAATCCAGAAAAATTGTAATAAAAAGCGATCAAAAATTTGCCTATGCGCATTCAAGGTATCGATAGAAAGAACACATCATGGCGCAAAAAATGACATTAGATACATATCGTTGTAATCAGAACGACTTGACAGACATATTCCGTTTTACCCCAGGGAGAACGGCGTAAAAACAAATATCCCCCAAATAAACAAAATGTGGGGTTTTTTTTCAATTTCACCACACATTTATTTTTTTTCTGGTTTTGCTGTGTACTTTATGAAAAAATTCAGCCTGTCATTGCAAAGTACAATTAGTGGCGCAAAGAATAAGGGCTCATGTGGGTTTCTAGGTGAAAAATTGCAAGTACTATGGCCTTTTAAGAACAAGGAGGAAAAAACAAAAACGCAAAAAACGAAATTGGCCCGGTCCTTAAGGGGTTAAAACGAATTGGGCCCACTGCAGTATGCCACGGTATATGTTTGCATCCCCTTCTTGGTGGGATGCTGACATTTCAGTGACTTATTGCATAAAAGCAGTGTGAACTTAGCATTATCAGTGTCTTTACTTCACATATGACACAACACGTATAGGAATAGAAAACTGCTATTGGGACATTGCAAATACGCTTTCTTTAATAACCTCACTCTGGGGTAGAATATAAGTCTAGTGCAGACTTGCACTAGTATTGCTGTTCTTTTTCATACACCTGCTGCAAAGTGTGAATGAGCCCTTGCTGTGCCGCTGGTCATCAGAAGTATCATGCTGATTAAAGGAAACACCCACTAAACTTAAAGGGGTTATCAAGCGCTACAAAAACATGGCCACTTTTGCCCCACTCTTGTCTCAAGTTCAGTGGTTTGCAATTAAGCTCCATCTACTTTAATGGAACTGAGTTTAAGACCCCACCTAATTTGGAGACAGGAGTGGTGCAAAAGTGGCCATGTTTTTGTAGCGCTGGATAACCACTTTAAGTGCTCAGCCTTACTAGCGTTTTTCTTTGTTTCTAACGGATCCGTCCATATTAATTAAACGGATGAGCATAAACTGATAAGTAGACTGATTCAAACTGATTGCAAAATGTTCATCTTTTTTTAATGGTCCGTTTGTATTTTGGCTTAAAAAAACTGACTTTTGTACATCAGTTTGCATCAGTCGGCATCCGTTTTTCTATCCGTTTATCTTTCTTTGGTTTCTTGCTACTTCTGCGCATGCTCAGTGCAAAAACGGATGGAAAAAAACGGATGTGAACGGAAATACCTTCCGTTTTAGATCGGTCCTTATTGACTACAATGTAAAAAAAACAAACGGAAGTAAATGTTCTTGAATTAAGTAGTCCTCTCTAAGCATCGACTTGCCTAGTTTGTAGGTTTACAATGGTGAAATACAAAGAAGTAGATACAAATTACAGATTTGGAATCAGCATCTTTTATCCTACGTACACATGGCTTTATACACATGGCTTTAGTTTAGGGTTTTGAGTAGGGTGGGTTGGAGATGACAGATTCCCTTTAACCCTTTAAGGACAGAGCAAATTTCGATTTTTGCGTTTTCGGTTTTTCCTCCTTGTGCATAAAAGGCCATAGCACTTGCATTTTTCCACCTAGAGACCCACATGAGCCCTTATTTTTTGCGTCACTAATTGTACTTTGCAATGACATGCTGAATTTTTGCATAAAGTACACTGCGAAACCAGAAAAAAATTCAAAGTGTGGTGAAATTGAAAAAAAAAACGCATTTTGTTTATTTGGGGGAAATGTGTTTTTACGCCATTCGCCCTGGGGTAAAACTGACTTGTTATATATGTTCCTCAAGTCGTTACGATTAAAACGATATGTAACACGTATAACTTATATTGTATCTGATGGCCTGTAAAAAATTTAAACCATTGTCAACAAATATACGACACTTAAAACCGCTCCATTCCCAGGCTTATAGCGCTTTTATCCTTTGGTCTATGGGGCTGTGTCAGGAGTCATTTTTTGCGCCATGATGTGTTCTTTCTATCGGTACCTTGATTGCGCATATACGATGATCGCTTTTTATTACAATTTTTCTGGATTTGATGCTACCAAAAATGCGCAATCACAGGAATGTGATTAATTAATAGTTCGGGCGATTACGCACGCAGCGATAGCAAACATGTTTATTTATTTATTTATTTACTTTTATTTATAACCTGGGAAAAGGGGGGTGATTCAGACTTTTATTAGGGGAGGGGGCTTTTTACTAATAATGACATTTTTTTTTTTAACTTTTACACTTATACTAGAAGCCCCCCTGGGGGACTTCTAGTATAAGTGCTTTGATCTCTCATTGAGATCTCTGCAGCCGGAAGTAAACGAGTGCCGAGCAGGGGACGGCGCCATCTTGGAGCGGTCCCCGGCCGGCTTCATTTACGGAGATCGCTCCTCCGGGATAACATCCCGGAGGAGCGATCTCCCCACTAGACACCAGGGATGACGCTGCGTCCGGTAATCGGATGCAGCTGTCATGTTTGACAGCTGCATCTGATTACTGTATTAGCGGGCACGGCGATCGGACCGTGCCCGCTAATACCTACGGTCCCGGGCTACACGCGGCACCCGGGACCGGCGCGGTTCAGAGCGGGGCCGCCACGCGGCCCCGCTCTGAACTCCCTTACCGGCATCAGGGCGTAAATTTACGCCCAATGTCGTTAAGGGGTTAAACTGGCACAACAGAAGGATTCTCAAGTCTGATCTATCAGCATTTGATTACCGGTGGCTGAAGAATTTGGAAGCAGCCCTAGGGAGTCCGGGAAAACATGGAAACAACCTGTGTTGCACAGGCATGTGTCCTTATTCCCGGGGGCTATATTCACACATTCCTGAATTTTACTGGACAGTATATTATGTCCGCAAGTTTTAGTCTGTGATCTGCAAAAATGCATCCGTAATGCATCTGTATTTGTCAATTTTTTTTCAGCTCAGTTAGGCTACGTTCACACGTAGCAAAACTAGCGGAATTCCGTGGCTGAATGCCGTTAGCCTCCCTCTCATAATGGGAGTCTATGAAAGGTGCGCGCTGCTGCTCTCCCGGCACTGAAGAAAGAACATGTTCATTCTTCAGCGCGGAGAGACGCTGTGAGAACAGCAGTGCGCGCCTCCCATAGACTCCCATTATGAGGGAGGCTAACTGCATTCCGCTGTGGAATTCCGCTAGTTTTGCTATGTGTGAACGGGGCCTAAAAGTGGAAAGGAGGAATGGTCAAAATGATGTCACTAACTAGAATTCAGAATCCATAAAAAAAAAATTAAATTATGTTCCATGCTAGGGCTTGTCAGTAATTGTTGTGGATAACAGATCCATAAAACTACAGTGTTCAAAAAGCCCAACAGAAATCAAATCAATGGGCACTGAATTTGTCAGTAATTGTGGATCCATAATTACAGACAAAAGTACGGAACATGTGAATGAGGCCTTAGAGTTAGGAACATAGGAGGGAATTTCTTACACTGGTCTAAAGTGAAAGAGT
This sequence comes from Dendropsophus ebraccatus, assembly GCF_027789765.1. NCBI lineage: Eukaryota > Metazoa > Chordata > Amphibia > Anura > Hylidae > Dendropsophus > Dendropsophus ebraccatus. The sequence goes on along the minus strand of NC_091460.1, from coordinate 98,919,413 downwards.
AATGCTGCGTTTACACAGAGCGATAATACACCCAATCTATTGTTTAGTGATTTTTAAGCAACGATTTGGTTTTTATAACGATTAGCGTTTAGATAAATAAATTGTTAGAAAATATCGTTATTGCAATTGTTTTTAAGAACGCTTAAAGGGGTTGTGCGGCGCTAAGAAATTATTCACAGAATAACACACATTACAAAGTTATACAACTTTGTAATGTATGTTAGGTCTGTGAATCGCCCCCTTCCCTGTGTCCCCCCACCCCCGCACGTGTACCCGGAAGTGTGGTGCATTATACATACCTGTCACGTGCCGACCCCCGTCCCCGATCTTCTGTGCCACGACGTCATCTTCAGACGGATGGCCGAAGCTCTCCGATCGTCCCGAGTGCCGGCCGCCCTCTGCCGCTTCATTTGGCTGAGCATAACTGTGCTCAGCCGATCGCGGCTGATGATGTGGCCGCGTCATCAGCCGCAATTGGCTGAGCACAGTTATGCTCAGCCAATTGTGGCTGAGCATCTGATGACGCGGCAGAGGGCGGCCGGCACTAGGGACGATCGGAGTGCTTCGGCCGTCTGTCCGAAGATGACGACGTGGCACAAGATGGCGGACGGGCACGACACGGATCAGGTAATGTATAATGCACCACACTTCCGGGTACACGTGCGGGGGTGGGGGGACACAGGGAAGGGGGCTATTCACAGACATAACATACATTACAAAGTTGTATAACTTTGTAATGTGTGTTATTCTGTGAATAATTTCTTAGCGCCGCACTACCCCTTTAAGCCCATCTTTTACATTGGGTGAATCTTTGAAAGACTGTTTACACGAAGTGATCTGCTAACTTTTAACGAACGACGATTTGAGAACATATTGAAAGATCAAAATGAACAATTTCTACTCATCGCTTGATCGTTTGCTGTGTTTACACGGAACGATTATTGCTCAAATGCGATAATCGTTCCATGTAAACGCAGCATAGCATGCACTAACTTTCTTATCCCAGAATGCATCTTCCAGAAACAGCACCACTCTTGTCCTCTTATCCTTGAAATGAATGTTGCCAAGCTGCCTGAGGACAGGGGTGGCACTATTTTTGAAGAAAAGCAACTGTGTTTCTGTAATCCTGGAAACCTCTTTATTAAATTCTCTCTGTCAGAGCACACCTTTCTTTTCCTTCCTCCTCAGACTTTTCTTTTACACCAGTCAATAACTTTAGTATTGGTCCTACCTTGTTTGAGGCCATCTCACTGACAGAGTGTCTGGTCTGCAGAGTCTCCAGCTGGTCCAGACACCAATCCAACTCTTCCAGAGTTTCGATGGCCAGTTTCTGAACGGCATCCTCTATGGATGGAAGGAAAGTATGCATTTAGACTGACTGTTAAGGAGATTCTGCTTCTTTTAAAAACCATGTCCAAGAGTCGATAGTATTATTTGAGGAAAGCCCGGCTGGACAAAATATTGCAGTATAACAATAGTCAAAAATGAGGACTGTTCAGATTGAAAGCTGAAGTGGAGTTTACCCTCTGAAAATTTGGGCACATAATGGTAACCCCCTTTAAACACTGAAGGAAGTTTTGTTTTCTTCGTAATTTGAGTTTCCGGGAAATATTAATCTCTTGTACATTCCTCTCACATCCTAAAGGACGAGCGCACCGCTTATATGTCCCATCCATACACAGCCCATCAGGCCAACCACAATGTGCGGGAAGGATCCACATTGACATCATATCCCTTGAAGACTAGAAAAAGTGTAAAAAAAAGCATCACGGTAAACGAAAGCCATGTTCTCCAGTGTCCCGGCCCTAAGCACTGGTGTGAGAATGCACTAGGTGTAGATGGAGCAGCCATTGCAGGGTTTCCATAGTGACCAGAGCGGAGCAGACTCATGTGCTGCATTGCGAGGATTCCCTCCTATAGCAACTATTGAGCCCCCATTGTTTTCATGTGGTCAGCCTGCAGGACAGATATATATGTATATAGTGTGCATGTTCTCACAGATCATGTGTCATTGAAATCCTGCTGCTGAACATCTACATCATGGCTTTTCCTTTGTGTCATGTTATCCACTATCCGGGCAAGATTCTGGTGGAAGCAGCTTCCCATTTACACATCAGGAGTGAGTGAAGGGCTGGGAGGATGGAAGGAGGGAGACCAGGCCCAAATCACCATGACAACAAAGCTGCAAACTCACTGCCGTCCACTTTAACCCCTGTTCTGCCTACACACCGTGTGTGATAAATGATCTGCATCATGTTCTGTCCACAGATGACTACCACAAAAACAAGGAACCTCTTCTATTTCTATAGACATATTAAGGGGTTGTTCTTTAATCGATATATATGATATAGGAACATTCATACTGTGTCCTAGAAGACATGAAGACTCCCTTTAGTATTGCCTTGCATGTAACTACAGGCTGTAACTCCTTGACTACTCTTTGATCTATAGGTCAATGTACACTTTGCGGTTTCGATTTATATGTAGATAGACTGACAGAAAGGATAGGGACGGGACTTAATGGTGGAAAGTATGACATAAGTTTTTACTTATACTTTGTTGGTTTTGTGTGGAAAAGCTGCATCACATCACGAGGCAAAGTACAGTATGACCTGAGCCCATTCACTTCTTGGTTATCGTATTTAGAGGATTATGCTGCTCAACAGGACTGCAGCAAGTAAAAGTAGTTTTATTCCAATGGTAGGTAAGGGTGTCCCTAGACAGCTTTTTGTTGCAAGAAATGGTATGGAACTGGAGTTTTTTGGAACTCTACATCAGTGCTATAGTAAGGTGGCATATACACATCTGCAAAATACTGTCTGTGCACAAATAGGATTCTGCGGACCGGACCTTGGAGCTCCTGGCATCATATATCATTATGATGCCAGGAGCAACTAAACTTTGCACTACTGTACTGACACAGCTGTATGGGCGAGTGCTCCGTATTTAGATAGGACCAGGGTAAGAATCAGGGGTTATAATAGGAGCCAGTGGAGCCTCATTGAAGAGTCTCAAAACACAGGACCAGCCAGATATCCCTCCGGGAAGGACCCAGCCAAGGGGCAGCTCCTGTTAGGAAACCACCAAAACCATCATATTAAGTGGCCCTATAAGTCAATGTAATGACAAGTCTCCACTGGCTCCTCTTTTGCATATTCATGTTTCCCAGGGGGCAATGCACCTAGGACTTCACTGCATTGAGTGCTTTCACTAGCAGCCGGCAGTGTTGTCGTTTGGCTGGTCTCCCTGAGTTCAGCAATCTGTTTCTCTTAGGGGTTATAATAGGACAGGGTTAGCTAGCTTTTCTAGGCAGGGAAGGAATCCTTTATGTGTATGCTGTATCTTATGCTAATATACATATCTAACTACTTTGTATCTAATATAACATATGCTGGCATAGACCAGTGTGCACCCCTTGTCCTGCAGTTAATTATCATGACAATAAGTATACTGATTCTTACACTAAGTGATTAATCGGGCCAACACATAAATAAATACAGGTCCTTTTAATGTGAAACGCAAAAGCGTTCCACTATCTGGATCTTTTCATATATGCCTGGCACACATCCAGTTTGGACCAGTGGAACGCAATCAGTGTTATTAATGATGTGTTTCCGGCCCGTACGAGTGAAAAGCAGTCTGCGGCTCATGGGGGACCTTGTTTTGACAAACTTCCTGTTTCTGACAATTGGCACGCACGCTGCGTTCCATAGACCACAAGTATATGGGGTAGGAGGAGGGACAAGTGTGGTAGTGCGGTGCACCAAAAGAAAACAGGAACGTTAGCAGTTATCCGAAGTATGACTAGTCCGGACCTCCCTACACAATCTGAGGGGGATAGACCCCGATTTGCTGTAGCAAGACTTTGAGCATCTGTCTGTACTTTATCTGTTGTAGCATTTCAGCTTGAAATAGTGATTGTCACATCTATGGTACTATATGGTATCTATATACTGTTGAGAACCAGATGTGATAGGACAGTGTATGGAGACATTTTATACATACTTGTTTTATTGATGCTCCAAGTACTTTATCGGAGGTCATAATCAAGGGTGTTAGTCATACTCAGTACCTAACATGTGATAACTACCAGGACCCCCTAATTTAATTGGTTACCTCACCGTTATAACTATCTTACTAACAACATATTGTTTTGATAAAGTCTCCTGAGCATCCCAGCTAAAAATACTGGGTGAAAAGTGTTAAAACGAGACAATATATTAGGATTTGTATCACAAGGACCTACGTCTTGGTAGGTAGACATTTATGAGGCCACATTTATCTGGGTGTGCTTTTTGTAGTATTGGATTTTTTCCCTAAATTATTTTAAATATATTTAATAAAAGTTAAATTTTATTACGTGGTTCTGTGAAGAGAGACTTGTCAGTACAGTAGAATAAGCTTCTAAACAGTTTAGGAGCTCTGGGTATCATAATAATAGATGATGCCGGGAGCTCCGGTCAGCAGAATACTGTTTGTGCACAGACAGTATTTTGCAACGTGCAACACTCTTAACACTCTGGGTTACAACATCTCATCTGCAAGGAGTTTTAAGTTCTCCAATGTCTACGTGCATTTCCTCCCATAGGGTGCGTTCACATGTTGACATGTCAATTTTTGGGGCGGATGGCGGAATCTCCTTGAGCAAAGAATGAAGTCAGTGGAACGGGTGGAGATTTAAGCGGGAAGTTCTCTGTGCGGATTCTATAGTGTGAACGCACCCGTACTCTATAACATACTGATACTGAGGAATTTGTAATGAACATAGTGAGCTCCAATGGGGACAATGATTCAGAATATGTTGGCGCTATAGGAATACACTTCTGTCTATGTTGATGTTGCCTAAGTACAAAGGGAATTCATGCTCATTTACACTAAAATAAAGGTAATGTAATAGTATGACTAATATAATGAACCCCAAAACCTACAAGCATAGCATTATTTGTTCCATGACTACAGCAGATTGCCTGGTTTCATCAGAGACCACCACAGGAAGCCCCCCAAGTGGAGTAGAATCATTAATCTACATCAACTAGGCGGCTTAGAGAAGTTACACTTTTCCATTTTATGGGGTTGTTTGCAGGAAGTGAAAGTTCGTGGGGCCTCTTGGGAGAGGAACCATCCTCTGGATACAAGTCCTCTGGTATTTTTAAAGGAATGTCTGACGTCAATTGTTTCCTCTCTTTTTCCTCTGTGTAAAGTGGGGTCATTCTCCCTGCTGAGTTAGCTAGTGTATTCTTAACATGTTTCCAAAACATTATGTACTACATGTATAACTGGAGCAAATATTCCACCTGTATGGCCGTGTTCATGTGCAGTAGATATGCTGCAGACTTTCCATCTGAATTCATGGACGGAACGTTCCGCAGCGATGGGGCAGATTTTCCTTTTTTTTTTTGCTTTAAATTTTTATTGGTTGTAAAAAAAAAAAAAAAAAAAAAAAAGAAGGCATACTTTACAGGAACACAGGAATATTTAGACTGCAGATACTAAAATGTATTTGTTTAAGGGACCATATTTCAACAGCGATAATTACAATGTGAAAAATACACATAACGACAGTATATAAAAGTTTTATAAAAAAATAATATGCACAAAAAGCATATTGCTTATTGCATATGACTCTCCAGAATGCTTGTATGGGTGGCGTGGAATAGTGCACCGATCTGATCGCAGTTTCGCCAACAAGAAGGTGTATAATGAGATTTTCCAATTGTGGCAATATGATCTGGGTACATAAACTAACGCAGTGCTAATTTGTATGACGTTTATTTGTCCATGCAAGGGCCACAAGCCAGGTATATAGAGGATAGTGAGTTTGAAGATCTTGTTTCCATCTTAGTAGACAGGATGTTTTTTAATCTGTTAATCCACTCGTGCACTCCACTCTGTCTTATTGTCACATCGTCTATCTGAAATTATATTCTTTGTATACAATACACTGCTTGCCTTGCTGTGTTACACTAGTATATAAATAGATTTATAAAGTTGATGGTTACATTTGTGAAAGTAATTTTATAATCATAACTCCTTACCGGATAGGTTTGGTTTACACACTGTTGGTGGATTGCTGCCAGATGATCTCCTGGAAAAGTAGGGATAAATAATAATGAAACTGTCCTCATTTATCAACAACTATCAGAAATGCTGGTTTTTTAACAGAGTTAAAGGGGTTGTCCAGCGTGGGGGCTATTTTTTCATATGGCCAGGGAGGAGGTGGCTGAAAGAAAAGACGTCCACTCACCTCCCCGGTTCCAGCGGCGGGTCCCGCATCGCTTCGCTCTGGTGCCCGGTTCCCGGCCGCTTCCGGGTGTCTGACGCGAGCCCGAGACGTGACGTCTCAGGTCCGCTCAGCCACTCAGGCCATATGAAAAAATAGCCCCCACGCTGGACAACCCCTTTAAGGGACGCGCAGAGCCGATTCTAGGTTTTCTGCTGCCTAAGGAAAAACCTGAATTGCCCCACTTCCCATGCCCTCACCGCCCCATCACCCCCCCCCCCCCCCAAGCCTATTGAAAATCATAACTATGTAAGGTGAGTTTGCAGAAAACCTGCAGCTTAATAATAAGTGCATACACACACTCCAGCTACAACTTCTATAAACCCTGGTCATCCTTGGTGAGGACAAGACAGGAAAAATTCCACAAGTGTCTACAATTCTTCAATCTATTGCTTCTTCAAGAATAAAAGCACCTAATACATACAAGTCATTGCATTGTGACTACTCATGGTGATCTTATCCATGCTCATTTGTGAGGCCATTCTAAGTAAGCCATTTAAAGCGATTCTGTACTTACAATCTGCCCCCCCCCAGTCTGCCATTTGCCTTCATGTAATGTGTTTTTGATCTTGTACTGTTCCTGTTTGTTACCCCTATTGCTTGTATAGCGCTCTGGAATTAAGGGCGCTTTAAAAAATAAATAATAATAATATACAAGAGTCTTTGCATTGTGATTACTCATGGTGATCTTATTCATGGCCATACTACCATTACATCTTGTTACCAAGGGGTAGTGATCACTTGTAACGTAGTGATGTGTGAAGCATATAACAATACCTGCAAAGTGTTTGCTGTCCTGACTTCCTTGCATTCTACCTCTGTGTCCATCTATCATCTGCAGGTCATGGGGTCAGTGAAGTCAGTGGTGTGTAGCAGACACTATAATTTATGGCCACTTCAGTGGCTCTTTAAAGTTGCCGCTCTGAGAAGTAAACTAATTTTGCCTGATGACAGAAGCAGCCCTGGGAATATTAGGCTAGGGTCACACTGCATTATTGCTTTTCATTTAACAGATCTGTGTTTAAATGTTTACTTTTAAAGTATTCGTATATGCTAAAAAATAAAAAGAAACCCATCTGTTTTTTATAATGTAAGGCTACATTCACAGGTTCCGTAAGTTTGTCCATAATTGTGGATCAGCAATTAATGACACTGTCTGTAGTTTTACAGATGCATAGATGCAATAATTACTGACAAGCTCTAGTACAGAGCGTAAACGGGGCACAGATTGCTCCATAGAAGTTTATGGGAACTTCTGTAATTTTTGCAGATTCATAATTTTAACAGATCAAACGTCCGTAGTCTCTGCAAATCCATAAAAAATATGGATTTTCTATACCTACTACAATTAAAAGGCAAAATGTATATATTTTTTTTTTCAGATTAACTGTTACCAGCAATTTACCAGGAAAAATCTCCAGTCTTCTCGTACTTATCAGCTGCTGTATGTCCTGCAGGAAGTGGTGTATTCTTTCCAGTCTGACACAGTGCTCTCTGCTGCCACTTCTGTCTAAGTCAGGAACTGTCCAGAGCAGTAGTAAATCCCCACAGAAAACCTCTACTGCTCTTGACAGTTCCTGACGTAGACAGAGGTGGCAGCAGAGAGCACTGTGTCAGACTGGAAATAATACACCACTTCCTGTAAGACATACAGCAGCTGATAAGTACTGGAAGACTGAAATTTTTTTTTTTTTTTTATAAAAGTAAATTACAAATCTTTCTGGTACCATTTGATCTGAAAAAAAAATCCTGGAGTACTCCTTTAATTGTAGTAGGTATATAACATAAGAAAAGTAAATTACTTATTTAATATTTATTAAAAAAAACTTATTAGAAAATCATCTCACTTATTAGATACTCTGTCCTGAAGGTGAGTTAGCATTGCAAAATTACTCCGCACAGTTCGCAGGCTGGCCAGAACCTAAAACAGATTAAAGAATTATTGAGCCAGCTACTAAGAGAGACAGAAAAGTAAGCCAAACCAATGCCACTATATAAGAGAAAACCATCACAATGGATGATAAGGCTAAAGGGATATTCACAATATATTTTTTTAGCCTTCTTATCATTGAAAAGAGAACAAGAAATACAAGGATCTGTCAGTGTACAAGAAAATGTCAAGATTGGTTTTTCAAAATTATTGGCACTTGAAGGGTTATTCCCATCTCAACTAATATAGCTGACATGGAAATATTACTCCTGTGACAGTCTTATGTATATTAGTAGACACTAAACAGGTTTTCTGGTCATTTCTGCTGTTTGGCAGAGCCATGACTCCAGTACATGCACAGCGATGGATGCAAAAGGCTGGTTCTGTTCGCTGTGTAGTGGTGATGCCGGGTTACTATCACAGCTGATGAGCAGAGCAGAGGGTGTTGGTGCCTCATCCATCGGACACAGAGAGCCTGTCAGGACAGCGCATAGTGCCGCCCCAATATTCATTAGGCAGATTAGTGCACTGGGGTCGGTAGCCTTGCCCCCAGTGCAACAAACCACCTCATTAGCATATGGAATAAACTGCAAAGATCACGAAAATGGCATGAGGACAAAGTTAAGAAAGTTTTTTTCATCCTCAGCACCCCATGCACTATAGGGACATATCAGAAGGTTAGATGCTTTTAACCTGCTGAAGGTTTACCTTAAGGCTAGATTCACACTGGACAAATCCGCTGCGGATACTTGCCCATTCCCTTTAATGGGCTGACATACTCGCAGTGGGATGACATGTCAAACTCGGTGCCATTAAGTGCCCCACGCAAGCACTGATTGGCTGACCGCTGGGAGCGCCGAAGCAAGCCAGAGTGGGGACCAGGTTCCCAGGCAATGGGGGGTTAATGGCATTGAGTTTGACATACTCGCAGCGGTATGACGATTCGCAGCAAGAAATCCGCTGTGGATACGTTACGTGTGAAGCTAAGAAAAAAAAGTGTGACCTTGTGTAAAGTAATGTGCTTATGGGGGTACAATATACAATCTTGTATGTTCAGAGATAATTTACTCACCTGTGCAAAAGGGGTGACAATCATGTCTTCTCCATGCCTAGGAGAGATCAGATACATTTCCCATCAGTGGTATCCTGGCTTTAGTTTCCTGTGCAGTACTAATTGTCAACATTGCTAACACTGACTGTCATATATGTGTTGCATTATTACTACTTGGCAGATATGTTGCTTCCCTGGAACATAACAACCAAGGTTAGAAATGAATGGGCTCAGTCTCCTGGTATCTTGTTTCCTATATGGTGTATTATAAAGGGTTTTAATGTGATTGTTTTAGTATGTTACTTTAAATAGTAGCATTTTGTAAAGCTGCTCAGTAAGGGTCTGTTCACACAGGCAGGATTCTGCGCGAAGCTCCCGCCACAGACTCTGCTCAGAATCCCAGGCGGGAGTCCACAGCAGGAGCTCCGAATGGAATTCTGCCTGTTTTAGTCAGTGTGAACAGTCCCTTACCCAGAAAAAGCGTGTTTTCCCTTCATACTCACAATTCACTTGCAATAGACGAGTTCCTTGACATGGCTTTAGGAGAAAGGTCATAGTCACTGTCAGAACGGTAAAGAAAAGACTCTCTTCTCTGGCTGTGGGGGAAGTTGCCCTGCAAAACAAGACCAGATCCTGGGCTGGCCTGGGGGTCCAGGGGGCTTCTGCCTGTTGATAAGCCATTTTCCACATCAAAGCTAAAAAAAAAGGGAAAAAATTAACAATCAATATATCTCATCCCTATTAATCCCTGGTATCATATTTTTAGATTGAGACTATCATTTTTCTATTTTAGTTTTTCATCAATTTTATGATAACATGTCAAGTCTCCAGACGTCTTTATGATGGACTCTTTTTGAGAATTAGTATACCTTGGAACCACGTCAATAGGCCTTTCACTAGCCAGGTAACATTCTGCTCTGCACTGAAGAGGGGGCAACAACCCCAAAACAGCTGCCTGCAGATGCGCAGTCTTTGGAAAGATTTGGCTTGGCATAATATCCTCAGTCAACGTTCTTAGACTACTAGACAGAGTAAGACTTGACTTGAAGGGACATCTCTTTGCCTAAGTGGTGTCTGAGCTTTTTTGCATATCTTTTCTTCCCATTGTAAAATTGTGGCATTTATTACAACTGTATGTAGTAGCTTTTTTATCTTCTATGTATAAATTAAATCCAGATTTTCAGTACCTTAACTCCTTAAGGTCTAAGCCAATTTAAATTTTTGCACTTTTGTTTTTTCCTCCTTGTTATGAGCCCTTATTTTTTGCGCCACTAATTGTACTTTGCAGTGACATGCTTAGTTTTTGTGTTCTTGTGTTTATGCCGTTTGCCCTAGGTTAAAACTGACTTGTTATGTATGTTCCTAAAGTTAGTACGATTACAACGATATGTAACTTGTGTAACTTTTATTTTACTAAATGGCTTTTAATTTAATTAAAACCTTTTTCAAACAAATACATGTTCCTTAAAATTGCTCTATTACCATTCTTATAACACTTTTATCCTTTGGTCTATGGGGCTGTGTGAGGTGTCATTTTTTGTGCCAGGATCTGTCCTTTCTATCTGTACCTTCTGTGCGTATATGCAACTTTATGATCACTTTTTATTACAATTTTTCTGGATTTGATGCAAACAAAAATGCACAATTTTGCACTTTGGATTTTTTTTGGGAGCTAACGCTGTTTACCGTGCGAGATCAGGAATGTGATAATTTTAATAGTTCAGTCTATTACGCACATGGCGATACCAAATATGTTTATTTATTTTTATTTATAAAATCTGGAAAGGGGGGGGGATTCAGACTTTTACTAGGGGAGGGGATTTTTTATTAACAAAAAAAGACTTCTAGTATTCCTACTCTGATCTCTCGCGTCACGGTCCCTCCACTAGACCACCATAGATGGGGAAAATAGTCTTTTAAATGCAGTTGTCAACTTTGACAGCTGCATTTAAATGGCTAATTAAAGGACCATGCCTGCTAATTGCCAGTCTGTGTCAGACTGGAAAGAATACACCACTTCCTGCAGGACATACTGCAGCTGACATGTACGGGAAAACTGGAGATTTTCAAATAATAAATTCTATATTACTTCCTTAAATCAATTAATTTAGAAAAAAAAATATTTTCCGCTAAAGTACCTCTTTAACCAAAATAGGTAATTTTATTAAGAAGAGTTTCCGCCCAATACTTGGGTCTAGATATCACTTATTGGCATTTTTGCCAATAACAAGGACAGTGGGAAGTTCAGCCAGATTGGTTGTTGCCTTTGAATTTTGGTTAAAATGAGAAAATAAATGTGCATAATCAGTTTCTGATAAGCCAAGTCAAAGGTGAAAACCAATATGGCTGCTCTTCTGTTGTCAAAAGTAAAACACACACATGCAGCCTGTTCATTTATTTCTATTGTAAAAATAATCGTCCTAATTTCTATGAAGAACCAGATTTAGGTCAGAACACCTGGAAAACGTTTTTCTTTTCCCCGAATGTGTAGAATGAAGAAAGATCATGCTGTATCAAACCAAGAGGATGGCCAGAGCAGTACAGAATAGTTCAGGACATGTGCACGCTGTTCTCCTAATGCGATTAGTGCGGAAAGGATAACATGGGCTGGGGCTTCATGTGAACAGAAAAAGAACTGATGAGAACTGGGACAGATACCAAATCCAAAAAAAGAAGGAATAGAATCCACTAAAAAGGAGATTTGCAAATACATGTAATGAGAGTTCATTTCACGTGAACACGTAGATACCCAAAACATGAAGAGGGGGAGATGAAGGCTTTGTGTATTAAACAAGATAAATATTTAAAAAAGAAGATATCTTCATGTACAAAGTATTAGTGACAGTTTATATAAGTAAGCAATGAGTAATGCTCAGCCACTGACATCACGATTTTATGCTCCTCTACACTAGCCGGCAGGAGTGAGGACACACTGGACCTCTAAGGCTCAAAGTCACTCATCAATATTAATAGAACTCTTCAGCATTACCCATCTGGATGAGCACTTGTCTTGGATTTATACACAGCCAAATTTTAATTATAGAATATATATATATATATATATATATATATATATATATATATATATATATATATATATATATATACTATTTAAAATACTCCCACGCCATGAGGACCAAATCAATACAATTGGTCCCACGAGCTTGCAACCAACCTAGTATATACTGTATGAACACCTTACAGATATACAACTTATAAATGTGACACCATAACACAAGTATATGTAGATGTTCACCATTCCATATCAAACTAATAAATCTGAAAATGCCAAGTGTCTGTATAGCAGCATATAAACAATCAGTGCAAACAAAAGATGCTATATGCAGAATCAAATTCAAGGGTGCTAGAAGTAATGGATGGCTATCACCACGTAGGGTGTAAAAGGATCAGATGCAGTTCAGAGATGTCCTATGCCTGGTACTGGGACGTTCTTTTAAAGAGGTACTGTTTTTTTTTTTTTTTTTTTAATTTAATATAATGCTTTTATAAAATTCTTATAACACACACCCGTAGGTTCCTCCTGTGGCATCTTTGGGTCACCGCTGAATTCTCCTGCTGCCACTCTCAAGACGCCCTTATCTTTGCAGTGACAGCCCACTCAGCCATTAGTTACTGACACCAGACAGCAATGTGGCCAGTGATTGGCTGAGCAGGCTATTAATGTTGAGATGAGCAAGTCTTGGAAGTGGCAGTGGGAGGGTTTAGCAGGCAAGATGCCACAGGAGGACCCGGGGGGAGCGTGGCGAGGTGAGAATAAGATGTTATTTTCTATGCCAGAGCAGCAATATATATATATATATATATACACATAGCCTATCCCTTTAACTGTAACCTAGACAACAAATGGGAGGGAAAGACCAACATATCAGGAGAAGAAGATAAGTTAGCTAGGAGATTTGCAAAAATATCTAACTTGACATCTTGACACCAAGTATAACTATATTAACTATATGCAGTCAGTTGTTTTTGTTTTGCAAAAAAAACGGATGTGTTTGTGTGCATCCGTTTTCATCTGTTTTTCCATCTGTTTGGACTTTCATTATAAAAAACAGAACAAAACGCATCTTTTTTTTTTCAACATGCACAAAAATGTGGTTGACCACGTTTTTGTGTGTGCTAACAAGGATGTGTTTTGATGGAGAAATAAACATACTGTACATACCTATAGTTAGAGCAACATCCATCGGCTGATCATTAGGTTTCATTGGCATGTTTTTGTGTGACTACTAGTTTTATTTTGCAAAAAGGACAGCAGTAGATGTCACTTTTAGGACCCTATTCCACGGGACGATTATCGTTCGAATTATCGTTACATTGTTCGGATCTAAACAATAATCGTTCGGTTGAATAGCAGTTAACGATTACACGACGAATGGAAAATCGTTCGTCGCTTGATAAGACCTGTACCTATTTTTATCGTTGCTCGTTCGCAAATCGTTAGCATTGAATAAGACGTCTTTCGGTCGTTCGCAGTAGCAACGAACGCAATAGCGACGTCAAGACGACCGCAAGAACAATCATAAGTAACGACTATCATTCCATGTAAATGGGTGAACAATTTCAGGCCATTCGCAATAGCGGTCGTTTGAAATCGTTTATCGTTAATGATTATGCGAATGATAATCATCCCGTGGAATAGGGCCCTTTCAATAAAAACGACTATCAATTGTATGGATATTGGGTGCAAATCCTTGTATGACAACTACAGATCTGAAATCAGGAAGCATCACATGTCTCAAGATGTTAAAGCAGGCGAGTACAAGGTCAAAAGATTATATATATGTCTCAAAGGACGAAAATACATGACATGCAGATGTATTAATAGCCCATAATGACTATATCAGACAGACTGTGCAATACATAGCTCTTCTTTGGTCACACTGGTGTGACTTAGGGACCTATTACACGGGACGATTAATGTGCGAAAAATCGTTATATTGTTCGAATTTAAACGATAATCGTTCTGTGTAATTGCAGGAAAGCATCGAAAAATCTTTGTGTTTTGTTGATCATTGTTTAGATCTGAACCTAAAATTGTTAATTGTTCGCTAATCGTTCGCTTTAATTCCATATTTGTTCGCTCAAGTTCCGCATTTGTTCACTAATCGTTCAGTGTAATTGCACTTTGTTCATTGTTTTGCTGGGATCAGAAGGAGTAAACGATCGTAATAACGATCGTAGTCACGATCGTAGTCACGATTGTAACTATCGACTATCGTTCTGTATAATATGGTGATTTCAGGTTAACAATAAAACATTCTCGTTTGCGATCGTTAGTCGTTAAAAAATCGCTCTGTGTAATAGGACTGTCGTGTTCCAACCAAAGCCCCTATTCCACAGGCCGTCTATGAGGAGAAAATGAGCGCTGTCAGTGCTCGTTTGCTCCTCCTCGGGTGAGTCAGGGAGGGGCCGGGGGGGGGGGCTATCCGGGTGATCGCTAGATCGTCCGGGCAGCCCATAGCATATAGCAGCGGTCTGCTGCTGCCGCTCCAATTGCACAGCGTGACGGCAGCAGATTGTTGCTGTATGAGTCGTTTTTCTTTCAACAATGTTTATAGATTGTAAGTCCTCGCGGGCAGGGTCCTCTTCCCCATGTATCAGTCTGCCATCTGCCTTCATGTAATTTGTTTTGATCTTGTAATGTTCTTGTTTGTTACCCTTGTCACCTGTATAGCGCTCTGGAATTAAGTGCGCTTTATAAATAAATAATAATAATAATGTCGAAAGACAAATGACTGCAACGATCAGCCGACATCGTTCATGTTGGCTGATCGTTGCCCTCTATTATACGGTACTATTATCAGCCAAATATGGCCGATAATCGTTCCATATAATACGGCCTTAACAAGGATTCCTCAGACCCTGCTACCATAATCATTCCCAGTGATATCGACATCATGAAGGATCAATATGTGTGTCTCAGTACATGTATGGCGTCATTCACATCACAGCCGCAATAAAGAGGTACAATGATTCCCTACTAGTGTGTATGGTGCTGTATTATTATTTGATATGCTAATTAGGCACATTGGTGCATTGGGGGCGGGGCTACCGCCTCTTCAGTGGACAGCACAAAGCCACTCATGCCAGACATTGGCTGCAGTGGGCACATGAGTATATGGGTACTTCACTACTGCAGTTAACACAGACCAGTGGGGAAGACTGGAGAGGTGGGGATTACGCTGGACTCATGCTTCTTACTTTATTACATTTCTTCACTTACCTTAATTTGTTTGAAACATTTGGAAAACCCCTTGAGGGTGCGTTAACACGTAAAGGATCTGCAGCAGATTTAATGGCGCAGATTTGAAATTGCAGATTCAATGCAAAGCAACTCCGGGCCATCAAATCTGCTGCGGATCTGCTGCAGATTCAAATCTGTGCCATCAAATCTGCTGCAGATACTGTATGTGTGAATGCACACTTAGGGTAATATTACACCAACAGACCTGATGACAGATTATCTGCCAAAGATTTGAAGCCAAACCCAGGAACAGACTATAAACAGAGAACAGGTCATAAAGAAAAGACTGGATTTCTCCTCTTTTCAAATCCACTCCTGGGTTTGGCTTCAAATCTTTGGCAGATAATCTGTCGTCAGATCTGTTGGTGTAATAGTACCCTTCATGTAGAGATCTAGCTCAATCCTATGTCATTTATGGAATGTTTGTTAAATCTCTAGCTTTGCTGTGAATCCTCATTGCTGTCAGTGATCAGATGACTTTTAACATCTTTATTACTATTTAAACTATTTGAACTAACAGTGAGTTGTGTTTCTGCACTGTCAAATATCTGTCTAGTCAGCATTTTACCTTTTCCAATGTATACATAAGCAAAAAAACATTTTTGGGCTATAACATTATACACTGGAAAAAGTACAAAAATATAATGTAAAATCTATGTAAACATATATGTATTTTATAATATATTGCATTTTAAAAGTATAATAAAAAATGGCCCTTTTTCCTCTCCTACCTCTACTCTTGTTTTTTTTTATGTCTAATAGTGTATCACACAGCTCTAAAAAATTACCGGGCCTTCCTCAGGCACAACAAAATATATTAGTGTCTACTTTATATAGAGATAAAATAACATCAAAGCCTTAGTCATTAATCACTTCCACGTGGCATTCATGCATCCAGGGTCAAATTCACCAACTGATCAATATTTATCACATAAAGTCACAGTAACTACTAGGTGTATTGAGATTGATGGAAAAGGGGGATTTCCACAGTTAAAATCTTTATCTTTATTATTTGTTCAGCAGATAAAAACCATCAACATGGCTTGCGGATGGTGGGATCGCCAACACTTTAAGATCACAACGTGACAGCTGCTTCGCGCCTTGCTGGCACTTCAGGTCTGTTGGTGTAATATTACCCTAAGTGTGCATTCACACATACAGTATCTGCAGCAGATTTGATGGCACAGATTTGAATCTGCAGCAGATCCGCAGCAGATTTGATGGCCCGGAGTTGCTTTGCATTGAATCTGCAATTTCAAATCTGCGCCATTAAATCTGCTGCAGATCCTTTACGTGTTAACGCACCCTCAAGGGGTTTTCCAAATGTTTCAAACAAATTAAGGTAAGTGAAGAAATGTAATAAAGTAAGAAGCATGAGTCCAGCGTAATCCCCACCTCTCCAGTCTTCCCCACTGGTCTGTGTTAACTGCAGTAGTGAAGTACCCATATACTCATATAGCATATGTTAATGTTAATAAAGTTTAAGATTTTAACAGGGTCAGTGCACTCCCATATTTTTTTCTTGGTGATGAATATTTATCAAGGCATCTGCACCTAATGATCATTTTGGATTTTGGAAACGTAAAATTTTGTGCAGCCCATAAAAAAGTACCACCTGCTGAGATCATACACCCTCCATTGATAATCATTAAAAGGGATGGGTCGGTGGGGGCCTTAGCCTGCCCCCTTAATGATTATCAATGGAGGGGGCCAGGCGAATCAGTGCTTAGGTGAGCTGTAGCCTCACCCCAGTGCTCATAAAGGCTTACCGGGCAAAGTATTTTAGAATAAACCGCACGGGAAAGGCACGGAGGATGAAGGTAACAGACTTACCTTCCTTCTCAGCTCCCTGGGCCCACTAGGGAGCTATCAGCGGATTAGATTTGTCTGACCTGCAGATCGTTCCCCTTTAAGCTGATAGCAAACCAGACCAAATCCTTAACTCCAAAATAAAGGAAGAACATAGAAGCCCCTTCTGGTCCAGTATCACAAGTAGCAAACAGTAAGGCACACAGTGTGTGAAGTAATACACTCACCTAGGCAAGTTGTGCTATTAGATAGGCACAACTCTATTATGCGCTTAATGCCAAATATGTCACCACTGCTCATCTGGGACACAACTCCAGCACTGTGGTGTGTAGTAATAGGAATGTCGATTGCAACCAGGACTGATGATGTTCTCTGGTACATCGGTCCTGGTTGCAATAGACATTCCTATTACCACTCCAGAATGAACACAGGTACAAAGGCACAGGTTTCCAGCAATATGACAATCAAGAATATCAATAAAATACTTATTAAAATATCTCTAAAATAAACTTTGCAATTCAGTCCAGCCTAGAAACACATAGTGTGGGGTTTAATAGATATTTTAATAAATATTTTATTGATATTCTGGATTGTCCTATTACTGGAAACCTGCTCCTTTGTACCTGTGTTCACCTTGGAGTGGAGGATTTGCTCTACTTTCAATGTCAGACATTTATTATTTCACTGTTTGGTATAATACAGTCAGGAACAGAAAAATCTACCTGCAAGTACAGTAATTGTCTGGAAACCAGAATAACACTCCCAGTAGCTGCCCCTGCAGCGGACATCATGCAGTTTGCGTGCAGGGCTGTCACACCAGTACGGCACAGTTTAGTTCGGAATTAAACACATCCTCTAAAAGTCAAATCAGCCCAGAAACATTTTCCATTAAGCCGCTCGTGGTGACACGCTGATCCATACAATATTTAGTGACGCTTGTCAAAACAAATTCCACCCAGACTAGTAATTGCAACCAACAAACAGCAGAGGGCGATATTGGCACATTCATGTTACCATTTGTAGTATATCCCTGTAGTTTCATAACTGGTAGAAGACAAGATCTATAAGATGCCCATCTTTAAAACTGGGACTACACTGGATTGAAAAGACTTGTCAAAAGTATTATACTAACTGCTTTATATTAACAATTTAGTACAAAGAAAAGGTAAGGAAGGTGAAATATTGCCAATTGTCATTACCGATGAAGAGGTGTTGGAGGTTTATACCCCTGGCTGCAGACATCAACACAAAATGTATTAATATGTTTGTTAGGTATAATTTGCGATAAGTACAGTTTGTTATGCTGCGTTTACACTGAACGATTATCGGTTGAATTTGCACGATATCAAATTCGAACAATAATCGTACGTGTAAACGCAGCGAACAATCAAACGACGAGCGAGAAATCGTTCATTTTGATCTTACAACGTGTTCTTAAATCGTCGCTCGCAAAAAATTTGCAGATCGTTCCATGTAAACAGTCGTTCACCGATTTAACCTATGTGTGAGATGGGCTTAAGCGATCGCAACGATTTTTCCGTACGATATATCGTCCCGTCTAAACGCTGATCGTTATAAAGAAAAATTATTACTTCTAAATTGTTCATCGTACTATCGGGCGAATTATCGCTACGTGTAAACCCAGCATTACTCATGGAAGTCAGAACGTAATATGGTATAAGTAGATCCAGATTCAACTATGGGGACAGTAGGCCTAGGCCTATAGGCGACCCCAAGGGTACTATAAGGTGATTATTGGCCATACTATACTGATTACCAGCCATCCTGACCAATAATCATTTTGTATAATAGGTCATGTTTTAAATTAACGATCAGCCGAGGATCTAAAATCCGATAACGATAGTGAGGGTCTCCTGCCCGTCGCTCCATGCAAAGGAGTGGTGGCAGCAGACGGCCACTATCTCCTACGGGCCACCCAGACGGTCTAAAGATTATCTGGACAGCCCCTCCTGCTGCTCTCCGTGACCCCCCTGCTCCATGTCGGTGCATGTAATAGAACAAACAGCGAGCGGAGAACAAGGAGCAAGGGAGCACTGACCCGACAGGTTGGTGCTCGCTTGCTCTGAAATATCGGGCCGTCTAATGCGGCCCTTAGGAAAGGTTGTCAAATGAAAGTGGACGTTTACATATGATTACACAAAGCAGTGTAAAATCCTATTATGTTAATAATGTGCTCATAGGCTCATTTTACCAGAAGCTTTGCAATGGTCTGCATTTCTTTTTTAGGACTGGACAAATATGCCTGATGAAGGCCTCCTTCACTCGAGTGCAATATGTCTGGTAATACAGATTTGTAATACAGCTATATTTCACATGAAATCCCATTAGGATTTTATCAGTATTGCATCTGTATTTTATCAGGTAAATATTGATGGGTATCTTATAAATGGAAGTGGAATTAAATGAAAAGGCAAATGAAATATAAACAATACAGATCAAATCCAGGGGCATGTGGAAGGCCTGTGTGTCAGAAACCCCCATAAAGAACCCCATTATAAAAACTGCGCCCTCAAAGAATCCACAATATGATTTGTTAACCCTTTAGGTGGTTCACAGGAATTAAAGCAAAACGGAGGTAAAATTTAAAAATGTTACCTTTTTTTGTGTGCAAATTTTCAGTTTTAATTTACTGTTTTGTGTAACACAGCAAGAATGAAAGTTTTTTTTCTTTGAAATCAACTGGTGTCCGAAAATTATACAGTAATATCTCTGTTCTGAAACACAATCGGTTCTAGAAGGATGTTCCAGAACCAAACAGTTTGAGAACCGAGCCGTGTGTTCCCATATGGAACAATGTAAATGTGTTTAATAGTTTTTTTTACACTCCATGGGTCAGGTGCAGAGCACCCGGCCCACAGAGTGTAAAGATTCTCAGTAAGTAGTGATGCATCTTGCACCATTACATACTGTAAAGAAGCAGGAATCCCCACTCTATACAGGAGTTCCCCCAGTCGGAGAGGAAGGAGCGAGGCGGCTGGCAGGCCTCTCCAGGCCACCAGTATTTACCCGCAACAGGCAATACCTCAGCTGGCCTGCCCAACCTCCCAGCACCCATCACCAGTCCGCAGTCTACCCTCCCCATGCCCCCCCTGCCACCAGCAGTAACATCCACCAGCTACTACCACTCGGTGGAGGTAACTGGCATGGCGGAGGATGTCAGGCAGTAACATCCACCAGCTACTACCACTCGGTGGAGGTAACTGGCATGGCGGAGGATGTCAGGCACTGGCCAGAGCAGGAAAGGTTTTCTATGGGGATTTGCTACTACTCTGGACAGTTCCTGTCATGGACTAAAGAAGTTGGTTGCTATAGGGGACACTGACAGCACGTTTGTTGTTATTGGAGACAATGAAAGGAGATTTAAAAAAAAAAAAAAAAGCTGCTGAAACCAAGAGCTTGTCTGCACCTCTCATACAAGAATATTTTATGATTCACTCTGAACCACCATCTGCTTATCTGGATTTGTGTCACCATCATTATGGCTAAATTTACAGTAAGCATTTTCCCTGCCTCCTGAGATGACTCCCACGCCGCTACTGTTCCAGCCTCCACTCTGTATCCAAAAATAATGTGGATGTTCCAGACAATGAAATAGGTGGAAATGAAGCAGCTTTCAGTCACAACAGTTTACAGTGCCTCGGCTGCAGTATAGTACAGTCTCTGGATACGTGAAAGGTTTGTTAGACCGATGTGCCACGCTGTCTTATGGTTGCAGGAGGCTATCGTGTTACATGCGCTGACAGCTGACACCATATAGTATACGCCATATTCATTTTTATCATCACTTATCTCTGTGGTCTCCAGCTTTTCTGAAAATTCATTTCCCAGCATGCTCTCATAGCTGTAGACTGTCTGGGCATGCTGGGAGCAGTAGTTCTGCAATAGCAAAACTGAACTGAAGAAGCCAATGTGAACACAGCTGAATTTTGATTGCAGGTTTTAGCTATATAGTAAATCACAAAACTATGAAATAATAAATCAAATAAATACACTAAAAAACACAACACTGAAGTCCATAATGTGCATTCCATCCCACAACCAGTCGTCATTCTTCTTACCTTTGGTTTCACCTGATATATGTGTGTCTACGTAACCACCTTTTATGTGCATTGTTTAGGGATTAGGTGCCCCTATGTACCTTGCTATAATTAGAAGTTACTCTATTCTAGGCAAGCAGGAAAGCAAGGCACACACCCTCTTAGTGAAACAACTATGTGTTAGGGCAGGGGCTACAACACCCCATATTTTGAAGAAAGAAGATGTTACCCTGATAGGGGCTACCTATCACGGTGGTGTGGTGCTCTCCCCATCATGGAGGCACCCCGTGGCAACAGGCTATGGATATCTTGGCTATTCCCGTGTTTTGAGGCTCGCAACCGAGGCTTCACAGACTCCTTTTTTGCATATTTAAATTTTTGGGCTCATCAGTGGAGACTCTTGATTGAGAACTTCTTTGGATTTTTTGCACTGGTCTCCTTGAGCTCAGTGATTGCTGTGTTTTGTTGCCTGATATATCAACCAAGGAAGCAGTGGGAGTGAGGAAGGGAAATATATGTTTTTTTTTATATTTTTCAGTAGGCTTAGCAGACATTTACAGGTCAAAATACCCCTTGAAGCACCAACTGTGAAAATTCTGTTTGAAATCCTACAAAAGCCTCATTTAGACAGTAGCATTATCGAAGGGGGATCCTAGTGAACAAATCAACTGATATCAGAAAGTTTACATTACTGATACATTCTTCCTGCTGCAAGTACTGGAAGGCTGGAGATTTTTTAATAAAAGTAAATTAAAAATCCACCAGTTGATTTAAAAAAAGGTCTATCTGCTATCCAGCAGTAAAATTAGACTTTTTGGAGCTTGCTAACTTTCAGAGTTTCCTGTATACCAGAACCTCTGCTGAGCGATAGGGTCCGTAATCCTGGTTGTTAACAAACTACAACTCCCAAGTAGTGTCGCGTGGCTATGTAAGTACATAATTAATCTTTCTAATATTTCCTTAGTCCTGTCCTTGCTACTAGTACACTTTGATCTGAGGAGGGACAAAGCACTTAAATGACTCTTAGTATAAATAGGAGCCCACAACATGCTTTATTAGAACCTCAGGGCAGTTTCAATAAGCTTAACTGATTTACAACACAGAAAGCATTTATTCTATCAATTACGCCTTTCTCACCGCCATCTGCTCTTGTTCTGGCAGAATAAATAACTGCGCTTCACATTAAATCTGGTTTTAACCTGGCTGTTGCTGGAAAGCTAAAAACTATGTTCTGTGACCTTCATGAGCAAATACAAAATGTATAAGACTGTGACAATGTCCTGGTGTGATAGTGGTGCTACAAGCAGGATATCAAAAACATGGGAATACTCCTATTATATGAGCTATTCCTGTATACTCCTATTATGTCAGCTGTTCCTGTATACTCCTATTATATGAACTGTTCCTGTATACTCCTATATTATATAAGCTATTCCTGTATACGCCTATAATATATTAGCTATTTCTGTATACTCCTATAATATATATGCAAAAGAAGGGTCCGTGGAGTCTCAGTTACGAGTCTCAAAACACGGGAATAGCCAGATATCCCTCCAGGGGAGGGAAGCCTATTGCCAAGGGGGTGCCTCCCAGTGGGGAGATCACCAAACCACCCTGATACGTAGCCCCTTAAGTCCCACTCGGTTGCGAGTATTGGAACATAAATAGGGAAATACCAGGGTGGCCACTTATACGTCAAAGTCTAACTCTGTGGCGAGTATTGCGACATGACAAGGGTTTACCAAGGCAGGCATCCATCCACAGACGATCGTTTCGGGGTAGTTGCCCCTCATCAGTGTGGAGTAGGATTCTGGCTAACAGGGGCAATGAAAAATAGACCAACAAAACACAGCAATCGCTGAACTCAGGGAGACCAGCGACAAATATATAATCCTATAATATATAATCTATTCCTGTATCAGGGCTGTGGAGTCGGTAAGCCGCAACTCCAACTCCGACTCCTGAATTTTATCAGGACCGACTCAGACTCCCGACTCCGCCTCCTGCTCCTTCATAAATGGCCGGTCAGATACCAGTAGAGTTATTTATCACACTGGCTCAGCAGCTTCTCCCTAATGTCCTACATAATCCTGTTACAGTATTCCTTTATTCACTCAGAAGTTGTATGTAAAGCAGCTTCTCCTGTGTGTGCAGAGGATTCAGCCAGTCTCCAGCCTCCATGTCCTGAACAACTCAGAACTAGACTAGATGGAGCAGGTGGTTTTTCCTGCTGACAATCTTCAATATTTCTAACTAATATTCACCATACACAAAGAAACACTGCTAACACTGCCAAATCCCTGTGACACAGAGGGGTCAGCCATACTGATAGAGTCACACATAGAGATGTTGAGGGTCACTGTGGGGGCAAGCAATAGCACACACACACAGCCTGCTGCAGCCATAGCATACACACACACAGCCTGCTGCAGCCATAGCATACACACACACACACACACACACACACACAGCCTGCTGCAGCCATAGCGCACACGCACAGCCTGCTGCAGCCATAGCACACACACACAGCCTGCTGCAGCCATAGCATACACACACAGCCTGCTGCAGCCATAGCACACATACATACATACATACACACACAGCCTGCTGCAGCCATAGCGCACATACATACACACACAAACACACACACACAGCCTGCTGCAGCCATAGCACACATACATACATACACAAGCACACAGCTGCTGCCATAGAACAATGAAGAAAAACACACAATCTTCTCCCAGAGAGAAAACACCACACTGATGACTGAGGTTACTGCTACACTACTTATGTCTTCTCCTCTATATTACACAGGATATCTTCATATTACACTGCTGCTCAAATACAATCATCCAGCATCCAGGAAGAGAACAGCACAGATCTCCCCCCACACAATGGACTCTTCCAGCTCAGAAACAAACTGCCAAATAGTGGCTGACAACTTTTCCCCGACCACCCTTATGTAAAAGAGCCAGTGATCTATTAGAATGTTGCTCATAAAATATATTGATGAGAAAAACTTAAAATTAAAATTCATATCAAAACTCAATTCTAAATTGTTTAAAGATTTTTTTAAAGCTGGAGTCGGAGTTGGTACATTTTTTTCCGACTCCGACTCCAGCCAAAACTAGCCCCGACTCAGACTCCACGACTGCGACTCCACAGCCCTGTCCTGTATACTCATATTATATAAGCTATTCCTGTTTACTCCTATATTATATAAGCTATTCCTGTATACTCCTAAAATATATAAGCTATTCCTGTATACTCCTATATTATATAAGCTATTCCTGTATACTCCTATATTATACAAGCTATTCCTATATACTCATATATTATACAAGCTATTCCTATATACTCCTATATTAAATAAGCTATTCCTGTATACTCCTACATTATATAATCTATTACTATATACTCCTACATTATATGAGCTATTCCTGTATACTCCTATATTATATGAGCTATTCCTGTATACTCCTATATTATATGAGCTATTCCTGTATACTCCTATATTATATGAGCTATTCCTGTATACTCCTACATTGTACACATAGGGTTAACAGACAGTGTTTGGTTGTGGAATAAATGTTCTCTTTCCATCCACATGTGATAGAAAGGGTTGTGTGTTGAATGACGTCAGGTTGCGGCCTGTGACGGAGAGATAAGCCGGAGGGAGATGGGTCTGCTGGTTGGGTCACACACCACAGGAATGCTGGGGCAAGCCACAATAGGCCTAAGTATATACAAAGTTTACAGCATCTTAGACAGCATTCTTCCTTCAAAGTCACAGACATTCACAAATCCCTCCAACCATTCACGGTGAACATGTCACATATTGTTGTGGGCCTGTTTCACATAAACATTGGTAAACGCCAATATTAAAGATCCCCAATATGGAGATATTACAGATGAAGTTGCATTAGCTGTCATTGGTGTCATCAGTATTGCAGATTAGTAATTTTGAGGTCAAGTAACGGCCGTTGTTTCATAATAGCAGCTGTCATTTGTACAATAATGCAGTCATTTAAAAATAACAGCCATTATGTGACCTCAAAATAACAGCCGTCCTACAAGACAGACATCAAATGGCCAAAAATGCACCTTGTGAACATAGCCACGGGCTGTCCTGTAGGCCAAAAAAATAACTACACTCTGAGGCTATGTTCACACTGTCTTTTTTTAACCATTTTACAGCCGTTTTTTGCAACATTTCCCATAAGTGTAAGAGAAAACAACACTTTGCCAATCAGCAGAAGTCCAGTTCTCTGACTACTGTGAAAATTGAAGCCATTTCTGCTGATGCAACTTTGCAAGTAGAGGTGCAGCGACCATCCATCAGTTTTGGAGCCCTTTAGAAGTTGGGGTCAGGTAACAGTTGTTTTAGACACACATCTTGATTCTGGCAGTGACCTGCTCCACTGTGTCGGTTCGCCCTCGCACACCTTCACAGCTGCAGTTTCTATGTCAGTCATTCACAGTGGTGCCATTTATCCACTCATACGTTTTTGCAGCGCGCCAACAATTGTGTGGGTTTTTTTCCATTTCAAATTACAAATAATTATCTTTGTGATCTTCCTGCATGTTATTGGACAAATCTAAAAAGTAATTACAGGTGAAAAGCCAAAAATGAATATTGCTTGTGGAATTAGAGTCCGGCCACAGGGATTTTTCTTTTCAAACAGCAGGGCCCAGGGGGAACATTAACTATACTAAATCACCTCTCCGCGAGCCTCTCCAGAGCTGGGTCGCCGTGGCTATGTTCCCACTGTGCCTTTTTTTTTTTGCTGAACTACCACTTTAAGGAATTAATATAAACCCCAATGAGCCTCTGCTGGAGGGGGAGAACTATTATGTATCTATTAACATACACTTTCCATAAGTGTGACAGTATGATCTGCTGGTGCTATGATCTTTAAGAATCATGATCTGCACAGAGATGGGTTGTGGAACATGGTAAAATATGGTGAAACCTTATCATGCTAAATCATTGGTTCCCTTTAAGATTTCTCTTGCGCTTGCGGTCATGGATAGTCCAGATCTTATCGCTGCCTCTGTTCTGTTATAAGCCTCTCTCCCCTGGAGTAATCATATCCTTCCTGGCTCCTGCTCAGACCAGTGTAGACAAAGGATGATCCCCTCTTTATACAAATAACTACGCAGTTCCTCCATCGGACCCTGCTATATTTTTACTATAGGAAAACAACATTCCTTTTTATTAAATCTCCTAATGCAGATATGGAGTGTGACGCCCCTCTACTAAGGAAATGAACAATGCAGTCGTCTTGTTGCCACCCTGGTGCATTGTTACTTGTCTGTCAACTCCTTTACTGTGGAAATGAACTGAAAATTGTCAGATCCTGGATTATGTGTCTGAATGATTCCTATCTAACATTGTAACACGACTGTGGAGCCTTATTAGCACTGGTAAGACGAGAAGGTGTGAAGTAAGAGCCGATGGTAATCATTCTATGTACTAATGTTAGATAATTCTAGCAGCCTGTCAACCAGGGAAGAGAACACAGACACATTTGCTATAATTCATTTTAATTCAATGCATTCAATAATTGGTTTCCAGGAACATGTAATTTCTGTAGATATTTATACCTTCCAGAACCCACTGCTTCCCTCATCAGCACAATAATAAAAGGATGGGGTCAGTAATGCTTCTTCATTAGGATGCCACTATCTTATGGCATATTGTCACCCTGCTTTAAAATACCTTGTTGTAGTGTATTAGCCCAGTCTATTACAGGCACTAAACTCCCCACCCTCATATACACAATATAGTATAATATCATTAAAGCCACACCATATAAGATCCATGCAGAGGTGGTTATTACTACCCATTTAAATGAATAGCCGAAAGGACCCCATATACCGGCTGTTATTAAAGTTCAAGCCCTCATTCACACATCTGTATATTTTTGCTGACTGAAATTTGTGTCCGCATTTTGGCATCTGCAATCTGCTAAAAAACCATCCAAAGTGCACATTCGTAGCATCCGTATTTTTTTGCTGATACCCAGATTGTACAGTGTTTTGAACTAGCTGTGTTGTGTTCAGCATTTTTTGGGGACAGTTTGCGGACCGTGGAGGCTCTAATAGATTTCTATGGGGAAATGTGCTACAATTGTCCGTGCTACAACATGTCCTATTTTTTTTGCGGAACGCAAATGCAGAGGCAAACAGTGCATACGTGTGAATAGCCCTATTGAAAGCAATGTGATCTATCTTTGCCAAAAATTGCAGATCTGCAAATGCGGACACTTTTTGCGAGCGTGTGAATGAGGCCTTAGGCACCTTAATATGTAACAACTAGGCAGGTAAATTCTGAAAGAGCCTTTGTTTTATTTTTATATTTTTTTTGCAGGTCTACTATGGCTTTTAGAGAGAAGGCCCAAAAACTTGTTAGGAAGGGACAACTCCTTTAGGCTATGTTCCCACTCCATAATAATGTAGTGTCCCAGTACAGGTGTGCCAATACATGTTGTCTATCACCTGTCCAAAGGTAACTTTGTCAGGTGTCACACACTGGGATGATAGGTGCCTTTCTGCACTATGACCACTTGGTGTCTCACTCTCCACTGTATGCACAGCTGAAGGTATAAGGTTAACTGCTTTTTTTTCTGTTCACTGTTTTTGACTTCTGTCCAATTACACGTATTTCTTCTTTTTCTGGTATGTTCCCCACCAATAGGAGGTTAGACCTGGTCACCTCTATTTAAGTTAGTTAGTTTCTGGTGGAAGGGTCTTTAGTCAGTAGTGGAATTGGCGTGAGACAGAGACACAGTATTGTCAGTGAGAGACTTTAACGCTAAGATGTACTGCTAAGCCCAAAGGTGGAACAAAGGGCCTAAGTCGAAGTATTCCAATGATATCTGCTCAACCTTCTCACTCCTGCAGCCGATAATTGGCCCGTGTGACAGCAATGAGCTGAGGTTGGGGAAAACGTCTGATCCTCAGCTGATCGTGTCTTTTCGCTGGCTTCAAAATTCATCGACATCGAACATACATCTTCCTGTGTAAACGGGATGTCAGGTCCATGACAATAAAAGGAAACTGACAGCACAGATATGTATATAGGATATACTATACATACAGGATATACATGTACAGTATATCCTGTATCAGGCCGCATGCACACGTCCCGTATATTACAGGCCGGAGTTCCGTGCAAGCACCATCCTGGAATGTTTCCCTGGTTGTCATTACAGTGCTACAGCGAATTAAAGATTTTTCCCGCCGCCGGCATGATACTGATACATCATCCCGGCCAGGGAAACATATTACGGGCTGTAGATCAGTGCAAGCGTTGCCCTGGAATACTTACCTAGTGTGCTGCTGCTGTGATCCGGCATCCTGTTCCTCTGACTCTACCTTCAAGCCGCTGTGTCTTCAGGCCCCACCTCCTCCAAAATAATTGACAAAAGGAATAGGTGGGGCATGAAGACAGCGGCTGGACAAGAGAGCTGGGAAACAGGATGCCAAATCACAGCAGCAGTGCACTACTGCTGTGTGATCTGAAAACTAACAGCACGGATATATGTATATCCATGCTGTCAGTTTCCATGTGTGCAAAAACAATACATGGATCATTTGCACAGCCTGGCCGCTCGATTTCTTGTGACATGTAAAGTAACTGCAAATAAGCACCACTCTTGGATGAGAAATCTATTAGTCTAAAGGGATTCTAACAATCTGCTCATAGGTTGTTAGTACCTTATCAGTCTCCTTCCCCGAGTTCTGACTGCTCCCTTCTGCGCAAAACACATAACTGTGTCTCAGCATTCCTCTCTGTTCGACCACGGAACTCCCTCATCTGGATGCCGGCTGGTCCCTAAGGCATATTCATTGTGTAGTCTCCGTCATCTTGATCCTGGAGTGGGCCGACATCACTGAGTACAGATACAGCCAGCCAGGGAAACTGGTCATCGGAGCATCCCCAAAGAAGGAGTTCAGTGGTGGGATGGAAAGGAATGCTGAGACTGTCTTGAGCAGAAGAGTACAGTCAGAACTAAAGCCCCTATGTGATGTCAGCGATCGTTTGCTCCTTGTTCCCCGCATGCTGCCAGCGCTATTACATGCACCAGCAGCGAGCTGTAAGTGCAGGGGAGGCCACAGAGAGGTGCGGGGGCGCTGCCCGGGTGATCGCTAGATCGTCCAGGCAGCCCATAGAGGATAGCGGTGGTCTGCTGCCACCGGTCCTATTCCATGGAGCAAAGGCAGCAGATGGCTGCTATCACAGTCGTTTGACTATTTGTCATTTGTCTATTTGTTGTTCACGTCGGCCGATCATTGCCTTCTATTACACGGGACGATTATCGGCTGATAATCGTTCCATGTAATAGGTCCTTTAGGGTAGAAGACTTATAAAGTAATAACAAGTATTATAGATTATAAAGGCCGTGCAAGGACGCTAACGAGCGCCAATCAGCGAGATCTACACTTATCTGCATTGCATAGATACATATATCCCTGCTGTCAGTTGCCAGATCACACAAGCAATGCATACTTATTGAGAGCTGCTGTACTCCCGTCCTGCTTTCTGGCTTTATCTTCAAGCCAACTAGCCTCCTATGGCTGTCACTGATTCTGGCTGGGGAGCAGGACGGGACAGCGCGATGCCAGATCACACAGAAGTGCAAATGTATACTGCTGCTTTTGATCTTGAAACTACATATTCTTTATGTACAGTATATCCTATATGCTGTCAGTTTCCCTTGGGTTTTGTAAGTAATATGTAATATAGTCAGCGGTAAAAGTGGAAAAGCTTACAAAGTGAAAGATATATGAAAAAATAATAATAAAAATAATGATGGACCATATAATCTTCATACTTAGAGAGTACATTCACACATACCATGTTTGCTGCCAATTTGATGTTGTGTTCAGTTTAGTTTCAATGATTACAAAGTACCAAAATAGACAGGATCAAATCTGCAGCATAAGATCCACAGCAAACATAGTACAAACCAGAGGAAAACAAAGTGGGGCCCTAATGTAGGTCAATGGCACTAATCAGGCAGTAGATCTGGTTCTGTGCCATGATGATTGCTGTTTATAACAGAAACTACAGTGCAGATGTATAAAGAGCCGGAGATCAACTTTCACAGATGAATAATTTTCAAATTGAAGTTATCTATTGTAGCTAAGTGGTTTTATAGAGAGAGAAAGGAGCCACTGTGATCCCATTCGTGCGGTACAATAACAGTGCAATAGCCCTAATAGAGTAAAACTAGTATAGTACAATACAGGAATGCTGCAATGTTATATAGAAGTGATAAAACACACACAGGGTCAGTGTGCTTATACAAAATCCAGAATAAAAAAAAAATCTCTCACGCAGTGTTTTACTACTGATTCCTTACAGATCGAATGCTGCATTCTATGCTGCAGGGGTTAAACACTTTTTTGTTTTTGAAAAACAATGCTGGCAAAATACACTCACCGGCCACTTTATTAGGTACACCTGTCCAACTGCACGTTACCACTTAATTTCTAATCAGCCAATCACATGGCGGCAACTCAGTGTATTCAGGCATGTAGACATGGTCAAGACAATCTCCTGCAGTTCAAACCGAGCATCAGTATGGGGAAGAAAGGTGATTTGAGTGCCTTTGAACGTGGCATGGTTGTTGGTGCCAGAAGGGCTGGTCTGAGTATTTCAGAAACTGCTGATCTACTGGGATTTTCACGCACAACCATCTCTAGGGTTTACAGAGAATGGTCCGAAAAAGAAAAAACATCCAGTGAGCGGCAGTTCTGTGGGCGGAAATGCCTTGTTGATGCCAGAGGAGAATGGGCAGACTGGTTCGAGCTGATAGAAAGGCAACAGTGACTCAAATAGCCAACCGTTACAACCAAGGTAGGCAGAAGAGCATCTCTGAACGCACAGTACGTCGAACTTTTAGGCAGATGGGCTACAGCAGCAGAAGACCACACCAGGTACCACTCCTTTCAGCCAAGAACAGGAAACTGAGGCTACAATTTGCACAAGCTCATCGAAATTGGACAGTAGAAGATTGGAAAAACGTTGCCTGGTCTGATGAGTCTCGATTTCTGCTGCGACATTCGGATGGTAGGGTCAGAATTTGGCGTCAACAACATGAAAGCATGGATCCATCCTGCCTTGTATCAACGGTTCAGGCTGGTGGTGGTGGTGTCATGGTGTGGGAAATATTTTCTTGGCACTCTTTGGGCCCCTTGGTACCAATTGAGCATCGTTGCAACGCCACAGCCTACCTGAGTATTGTTGCTGACCATGTCCATCCCTTTATGACCACAATGTACCCAACATCTGATGGCTACTTTCAGCAGGATAATGCGCCATGTCATAAAGCTAGAATCATCTCAGACTGGTTTCTTGAACATGACAATGAGTTCAATGGCCTCCACAGTCACCAGATCTCAATCCAATAGAGCATCTTTGGGATGTGGTGGAACGGGAAATCGCATCATGGATGTGCAGCCGACAAATCTGCGGCAACTGTGTGATGCCATCATGTCAATATGGACCAAAATCTCTGAAGAATGCTTCCAGCACCTTGTTGTATCTATGCCACGAAGAATTGAGGCAGTTCTGAAGGCAAAAGGGGGTCCAACCCGTTACTAGCATGGTGTACCTAAATAAAGGGGCCGGTGAGTGTATAAAGACAATTTTACGGACCATAACTAGCCGGATAGGAAAAACAAGGTTGGTTAATCTGTAAATGAGAGCTACTTGCCATAAACAATATATATCAGGCACATGGAGCGGTGGAATGAACAGGCTTTAATTACCAGCTGGTAAGGAGATGCCTACACCCCTCAGGCTATGGGAAATGACTCTGCTACTAAGTAGCTAAACACTATTCTAGCTATTGGAACTTGCTGTGACTTGAAATTTCAGTGGGAAGTTCACCCAATTTTTTTTTTAATGAACTGGTGCCAGAAAGGGCCAGAGATCTGTACTTTACTTCTATTAAAAATCTCTGTCTTGCCGTACTTATCAGCTGCTGTATGTCCTGCAGGAAGTGGTATATTATTTCCAGTCTGAGGTTATGTCCAAACTATGTAAAAGTACGGTCGTTGTTGCCATCGGCAACAATGGCCGTATTTTGTACGGGTGAACATGCCGCATATTCTTTTATGGGATCCCGGCTGGAGCGTATACACATTGTATACGCTCCGGCTGGCATCCCTCGCGATGCCGCAAAGAACTGACATGTCAGTTTTCTGCGGCTGCGATTCAGTGAATTGCGGCCGTAGAAACCCATGTCAGTGGCTCCGGCCGCTTGCTTTATTGTGTGCGGTGATGCGCCTGCATCAGAACACTGCGGCCAGAAAGAGGCCGTGATGATCTTTGCAGAGGCCAGCCGTTCCGTGACCTGGCCGGTCTCTTATGCCGTGTGAACATAGCCTGACACAGTGCTCTCTGCCGTCACCTCTGTCCATGTCAGGAACTGTCCTGAGCAGTAGAAAATACCCATTGAAAACCTCTCCTCCACTTTCTGGCACTAGTTGATTTAAAAGATTCTTTTGGTGAACTACCCCTAAACTTTAAAGCGACTCTGTAACCACAATCTGTCCCCCCCAAACCGCTTGTACCTTTGGATAGCCACTTTTATTCAAACATCTGTCTTGGGTTCGTTAAGCAGGTGATGCAGTTATTGTCCTAAAAAACAACTTTTAAACTTGCAGCCCTGTGTCAAATTGGCGTGGCCTAGAGTGTCTGTGCCCAAGCCTTGCACCACCTCTCCGTCCCTCCTCCCCGCCTTCTTCACCATTAGGAATGCCCTGGGCAGTATTTTTCCCATTCATCACTTGTGTGAACACTGAAAAGGTTCACACAGGTGATGAATAGGAAAAATCCTGCCCACTCTAGGACACTTTTTTAGGACAATAACTGCACCACCTGCCAAACGGACCACAGGACAGATCTAAAAGCAGCTATCTGACGGTACAAGCAGTTTGGGGGGGGGGGCACAGATTGTGGGTACAGAGTTGCTTTAATTATGTAAGACAATGCGTGGAAATCCAAAGGTTGCCATATACTTTAGAGCAGCGCTTTTAAACTCCAGTCCTCATGGCCACCAACAGGTCGTGTTTTTCTTAGTATTTCACAGGTGATATAATTATATTTATTAGGTATTATCACAGGAGTTCTTTGTATGGGATGTGCTCAAAACATGATCTGTTTCTGGGCCATTAGACTGGGATTGAGAAGCGCTGCTTCAGACTTATGATGGCCATACCAGGCACTTATGACGGGTTCAGCCTGTAAATGTAAGGTGTATGGGGCTGTCAACTGTAGAATGAGCGCAGACAGATCGTTCATCGTCAGTTATTAAGAGTGTATAGGGGCCTTTAGTCTATATATGATATACCTGCCGCCTGGTTTAATAACCCTGGTAGTATTACATAGCGCATTAAAGCGTTAGACAATGATTTATAGGGTGGCTTTTTATAGGTGATCAGGTAGTTTAAGGATTATCTCAATTATTATAAAGTCTTTTATAAAGGTATTGCCAGCTTTTCTATTGTAACAGAGGTTAGTCATATTATTTGCACTTCAAGGGTGCAGTCACATATAGCGAGTAAAATTACAGACTATGGCCCTGCAGCAGATTTTCATTCCACTGCGAGAATGTAGTGACTAGTGATATTTAACTAATTAGTTGCCAGTAAAAAATAATAAACAGCCAGTCCTGCTCCTGCTTTGGTCTCCAGGTCCCAGCTCACTGACAGCCCGCTCAGCCAATCACTGGCTGTAGCAGGACAGCGCACTGATTGGTTGAGCGGGCTGACAGTGAGCAGGGACATGTAGACTCAAACAGAAGCAGGACGAGGGAGCGAGGGCAGATAAAGCTCCTATTACACACGGTGACTAGAAGAGCAAACAAGCACTGTCAGCGCTTGTTTGCTCCTTGTTCCCAGCTCACTGCCGACGCTATTACACGTAGCGGAAGCGAGTGGGTAAGTGCAGGGGAGGCCGTGGGGAGGTGCTAGGGGCTGCCTGGGTGATCGCTAGCCCATAAGCGTTCGTTGTTTGTTATCTTTACTGGCAGCTAATTAGGTAAATATCACTGTTCACTACAATAGAGGGCCCTAGACTGTAATGTTACTGAGTATCGCAGCAGATTTCCTGTGAAACTCTGTGAAATCTGCTGCAAACCTGCTATGTGTCAACAAATCCTATCCTAAAGGTCAGATATAGATATGTGTGTGTGTGTGTATAAAATTCTTCTTCTTAAAGGGGTAGTGCGGCGGTAAAGAATTATTCACAGACTAACACACATTACAAAGTTATACAACTTTGTAATGTATGTTATGTCTGTGAATGGCCCCCTTCCCAGTGTCCCCCCACCCCCACCCATGTACCCGGAAGTGTGGTGCGCTATACTCACCTGTCACGTGCCGACACCGGTCTCCGATCTTCAGAGAGTGACGTCTTCTTCGGGCGGACGGCGAACAGCTCCGACTGTCCCGAATGCCGGCCGCCCTCTGCAGCGTCATCTGATGCTCAGCCGCGATTGGCTGAGCATAACTGTGTTGGGCTGAGCACAGTTGTAACGCGGCGGAGGGGGGACGGGCGGCAGCGACTCGGCCGTCCGTCCGAAGATGACGTTTGGCACAAGATGGCGGACGGCCCTCGACACGGATCAGGTAATGTATAATGCACCACACTTCCGGGTACACGGGTGGGGGTGGTGGGACACGGGGAACGGGGCGATTCACAGACATAACATACATTACAAAGTTGTATAACTTTGTAATGTGTGTTATTCTGTGAATAATTTCTGAGCGCCGCACTACCCCTTTAATTCATTCATTTGACTTAAGATTCTTTTTTCACTTTTATTCCTGCCATATAAGACCATGGAGTGGGAACACATACATACTACTTTTCTACTTGTGGCTGTCAGAGCCATATAGCCACCTGGTAAGTTATATGTTATAGGCTGGGTGTCAGTAGGCATTACATAGTTACTTAATATTCTATAGATAAGTGTTAAGTTTAGAATCTTTTTTATAGGCATACTGTTCAGGCAGCCCCAAACCCTGTTTATCCCTTTTATAAATACATAGTAAACCGGATATGTTAAACCTATTTTCATGGACTCTAAAATAATATAGTAGAAAAATTTATTCACGTCACTATATCACATTACATTGTAACCTCCCCAGGGAGAGCTGTGAGTAGCCGCATTGCTGGAATATTTGGCATTGTGGAAATCCGTTTGTCTTCATTATAGGAGGGGACAGAAAACAGAGCCACACCATAATATATAGAAATATCAACACCATAAAACAACATTACTCTAAATATGTCCTGCTACTATGTCAACATGAGCCTTCCCATTCTTAGGTTCAGACATAGTCAAAATACAACTGTAAAATAGACATAAAATACGGCTGTATATTGAATCTAATAATGTCCTATATTAAAGTCTATGGAAAAACAGCCATCTGTGCAATTTTTTTATACAGTGTGTACACAGTCTGACATTTTTTTTGTAGACATTCATTGTTGAGCATTCAATAACCCGGCTGATGTATGTGGGTGTGTTGGCAACCTGCCGTTCAGTGACTGATGACCTGTCCTGTGGATCTGACCGGAAAACCCCTTTAGGTTATGTTCACACCTATGTCAAAATGCAGGACATTATTTTAAAACAAAGGCTATTATTCATTTAATAAGTCATTGTTTTAAAATAATGGCCGTTTTTTGCAGGGCCCATTGTAGCTTTTCTGCGGCCTGAGGCAAAAATGTAAATGTTACCCCCTAATATAACAGCCGTAATATATTGCACAAATAACTATATACCAACAGTGAATATGTTACTCACATACATATATTACAGCTGTAAATATATCCCATATATACTGTAACTATATCCTATACATACCATATTTATTGCATGCATAATTATAAACTACCTGTGAATATATCACACATATAGTGCCAGCCTTATGGTCCTTTTACACGGAACGATAATTCGCACGATCGAACGATTAACGATTTTGAATGAACAATGTATTTTTTATAACGATCAGCGTTTAGAGGGAACGATACATCATACGGAAAAATAGTTATGCGTCCGTTTTGTGATCGCTTAAGCCTATCTCACACATGGGTGAAATCGTTGAAAGAATGTTTACACAGAACGATCCGCGGATTTTTTGCGAACGACCAACAATAATTTGAGAACATGTTTTAAGATCAAAATGAACGATTTCTCGCTCGTCGTTTGATCGTTCGCAGCGTTTACACCTACGATTATCGTTCGAATCCGGTCGTTATCGTTCAAAAACGAACGATAAATCGTTCTGTGTAAAAGTACCATTAGGGTCCTATAACACGGAGCGATTTTTAACGACTAATGATAAACGATCACAAACAAGATTGTTTATCGTTAACCTGAAATCATTCACCATATTATACAGAATGATGGTCGTTAGTTACAATCGTTACTACGATCGTTATTATGATCGTTTATTCCTTCTGATCCCAGCAAAACAATGGACAATGTGCAATTACACTGAACGATTAGTGAAAAAAATGTGGAACTTGAGCAAATTAATTTTGAATTACAGCGAACGATTTTAGGTTCAGATCTAAATCAACTATCAACAACATATGAACGATTTATAGCCCCTATTAGTGCCAGCTTCAGAGACCCCCAATAGTGCTGGTAACTTTCCAGCTGGGTGTGGTGACATGTTCTCCATCATGTATGGACAGTTAGGGGACTGGTGGATGACACATTGTACAGCTGTCTGACAGGGCCTGCTAAACAAAAGGCCCTATTCCACAGAACGATTATCGGCTGTTACGGCTGATCCAGGCAACGATCAGCCGACATCGTTCATGTTGAAAACATGACATGAAAACAAACATGTTGAAAGACAAACGACTGGGATAGCAGCGATTCAGCAGACCACCACTATCCTCTATGGGCTTCCTGGGCGATATAGTGACCACCCGGCAGCTCCCCCGCAGCTGCCCCTGGACTCACCCGCTTGCTGCTGCCGCGTGGAATAGCGGCGACAGCGAGTGGGGAACGAGGAGCAAACGAGTGCTGACGTCGCTCATTTGCTCCTCTTGTCGGCCCGTGCCGCGGCTTTCGATGCGCTAGTGTGTAGTGACATATAGTGTAGACAAATGACAGCTATCACTCCTTCCCTGTCTGTGCGGGCGGCACTCCCAATCCTCCACCAGTCCGAACCTGGCCATAAAGTTCAGAGTCTGTGTGGAACAATGGCCTAAAATCCCACCTGAGCAATACATGCCACTGGTTAAACTATCCCGAATTTTAATAATCTTTCCATTTGCCTAGACTGCTCACCTTTGGACACTCTTAAGCTCCACCGTATCTTTCTTGTGCATTAATGCAGAAAATTCTACACAATATTCTATGTGTGATCTGATTAGTGATATCTACAGTGATAGAGCTATGTTTTCCTCATGTGTATCAATGCATACACCCCATAATCTTATTTGCCTTAAAACCAGATACAGTACCTACAGTAGCTCTGGGGTATACAGCTGATAACAAGACACGTTGGAAGTGCAAGGATATTTAGGGGGGGATTTATCATTGCTGTTTGTGTAGTTTCTTGTGTAAATCTATTTTAAAAAGTTGCATAGATAGCCTAAAAACAAAGAAAAAGTGACAAACTACTCATCAAAATTCTAAAGAAAAAGTGAAGTATTTTATTGGATGATCCTTTTAAAAAAAATGTGAAAAAAGGACCAAAGAAGGTTGAGGACATTAGGACAAATTGTTGCCCCTTCTTTTCCTAATTTAAATAAAGAGATAAATAAGAAAGGGAGGACGAATGAAGATAATGGTAAGAAAAAGGAAAAGGGAGTATATAGATGTGGAAAACTTGCACCTATATACAAAATAATACAAAAAAGTGATTAGTAATAATTCGGGGGAGGAATCTGAAATAAATAGTCACCTTACTTGTGGTAGCTATTACGTTATCTATATGCTGGAGTGCCCTTGTGGCCTCCAATATATAGGTATAATGAGCCAGACCCTGAGACGCAGGATAAGCACTCATCGTTTTAATAAACATAGTGGGGGAGATTTATCAAACATGGTGTAAAAGTGAAACTGGCTCAGTTACCCCTAGCAACCAATCAGAGTCCATCTTTCATTTTCCAAAGAGCCTGTGAGGAATTAAATGTGGAATCTGATTGGTTGCTAGGGGCAATGAGCCAGTTTCACTTTACACCATGTTTGATAAATCTCCCCCAGTGTATTCAGAGATTTTATGCAAAGGGCATATGGGCAGAGAGCACTGTGTCAGACTGGAAAGAATACACCACTTCCTGCAGAACATTCAGCAGCTGATAAGTACTGGAAGACTGGAGATTTTTAAATAGAATTGATTTACAATATATCTATATATCTTTCTGATACCAGTTAATAGTTGATAGTTCCCCCTCCACGCTGTTCTAGCAACTTAACCAATTTAGTGCTTTCTTATTATTATTTATTGCACCCAGTACATTTTTATTTATCCATATTGGGTTTCTCCAGTTCTAAATCCCTTTAATTCCCTTCATGTGCATGTACCTTTCACCATGTTACTATGTAATACAGCAAATGTCAATAGATGTATAAGTATTGTGATCCCTGTATATGTCCCAGACACAAGCTCAGAAAAGCAGACAGGGTGTGTACAATCCGTGCACACAGTCTCTGGTGTTAAAATGAGCGATCACTTGAAAGCATCCTGTTTACACTCAACAATCAACTACTTCCACTGCACAAGTACATATTTCCGTCTCTCGCTTTGTGGCTGGTAACAGTTATCACATCATAAAAGGGACCACTTATCAAGTCTCCTGTAACAATCTCTAAACGTTCTCCACAGTATGGTACATACAGACAATGTAGATATATATTTGCATGTATGAAATGAAATCACAATAAAATGCCTTGCACTTATTAAAATGAGGAGACGTATATTATCTCTGCTATAGATTCCCACACTTCACACACACACAAAACTGTAATGTTCAGGATACTGGATCTTTCTAAAGGATATTACTTCTAGACGGTTTAAGTTTTCCTGTCTATGAACTTTCATTTTAACCCTATGGTATCTTTGATTAAAGGGACATGTTTTTGGAAATGGTACCAGAAAGTTATATGGATTTGTAAATTATCTGCATGTTCTGCAGGAAGTGGTGTATTTTTTCCAGTCTGACACAGTGCTCTCTGCTGCCACCTCTGTCCATGTCAGGATCTGTCCAGAGCAAACCCCCAAAGAAAACCTCTCCTGCTCTGGACAGTACCTGACATTGACAGAGGTGGCGGCAGAGAGCACTGTGTCAGACTGGAAAAAATGCGCCACTTCCTTCAGGACATACAGCAGCTGATAAGTACTGGAAGACTGGAGATTATTAAATAGTTTCTTAACTTACAAATCTATATAATTTCTGGTATCGGTTGATTTAAAAAAAATCATCTTCCCCTTCACGTATATACTTATCAGAAGGATTCAGCAATATTCAACTGATACTAGCTACAAATTTGATTCCCTGGGTGACCTGATGTTGCTAGAACATCACTTGCTTCTTGGGAGTTCTTCTGTTACTAATAATTAGCCAAAGGGGGTCTCTCATTTTATTCTTCAAGGCCAAAGTGGTTTTTGTGTGTGCCAGGG
Source organism: Dendropsophus ebraccatus (assembly GCF_027789765.1). Taxonomy (NCBI): domain Eukaryota; kingdom Metazoa; phylum Chordata; class Amphibia; order Anura; family Hylidae; genus Dendropsophus; species Dendropsophus ebraccatus. The sequence continues at coordinate 98,879,351 of NC_091460.1, read as the reverse complement.
GTCTTATATTTTCTTGTTTTTGTGTTATTGCAGTCAAGAAAGCCACAACGTTGTCATTTTTTTTGCAGTATGTAGACTTAAAGGGGGACATTTATTAAGTCCGGCGTTTTTTACGCCGGACTTATAAATGTCCCCGCATCTCCGGCGCTACGGAGATTTATGTAAAGGCGGACTGCCTCTACATAAATCCTGTGCGCGTCGGTGTGCACAGCTGAAAACCTACGCCACCTCCCCGCCCCCCCGGCGTACTCGGGGGAAAGAGGCGATTTGCGAATATTTTTTTTGCAAATGGACGTTTTGCGAATAAAATATTTGCAAATCGCCCCTTTCCGCAAAAAAGTACGCAGTTTTGCCTTGATACATGTCCCCCATAGACTTATAAGTATATTTTTCAGCAGCAGCATTTTTGAGGTAACTTTTCATCATTGGAAGAGAGAATATATATAGGTGCAGCTCACAGTTACAGTAACTAATTGGGTCGACGTGAACCTAAAATGCCCTTACCTAGACATGGGCAAAAATAATAAAATTGAGAAAACGTATAGTATTTAGTCCTCCAGACCACAAAAAGTCCCAACCTTTGCATATACCAGTTTTAATTAATAAAGATACTATAAGCTAATAAAATATATAGTAGGCTATGAATGCACTAAAAAAATAAATAAGAGATAATTGATTTGTGCAACAAATACATATATAAGAATAAATATACAAAAAAGGTGTAAAATTGTCAGTGTAATACCGCTGGGTATTGGCCAATGCTGTATTTAGCGTTAGTTCAAATGTGTCAATTGAGGCCACAGATGGAAAACGTTATAAGCAAGTCACAGTTATAGGACCTGTAGTCCCACTATTGGATGTGTATCTCACCGCTCCCGATGCCCGGTGTAGCGAGACACCCAATATCTGGCAGATCAGTTCACATAGATCAGTTCACGTTTAATGTGGCGATACAAAGTATGCAAAATGGCGTCTGTGACGCCGCTGACCTGTCCGAGTTGGTAGCTGCTGTCGTGGCTCTCTCCCTCCTGCGGAGGCTCTTAGTTGCGGTCACTTGATCTGACCTGGAGAGGCTCTTGCAGTACGACCTCAAGTAGCCAAGTAGCCCCCACTGTCACCAAGAGAACTCAAAACGCCACCACCTCCAGGTCTTGGCTACAGACACAGGGTTTCTACAAATGTGGTACATGCGTGGGATGTAAAGATACATCTACTCCCAGACATACACTAAATATTACATCTACCTCCAATAACCATAAGGTGAACATCAAGGAGTGTTTGACGTGCAATTCCAAAGGAGTGATCTATGTTATACAGTGTAACTGTCCAAAACAATACATAGGAAGGACTAAACGTCAACTAAAAACCAGAATCACGGAACACATCCGCAATATTAGAAAGGGTGAAATGACTCATCCCCTCTCATCCCATTTCAAAGAAGTACACCAATGTGATCCCTCCCAACTGTTCTTTCTAGCCATCCAAAGTGTACAGAAGGCCTGGAGAGGGGGCGACTATATTAGAAAAATGTCTAGGATAGAATCCCAGAGAATATTTGAATTTGACAGTCTCGAACCTAGGGGACTGAATGCTGAGATGGAGGTGTTTGGCTTTCTAGGATTTCTATGATTTCCTACGATTCATATGATTCTTATGGTTAATAGGGCCATTCATATACCTATATACCTTTCTACACTTCCCTTCCTGGCTACCTTGGTGCCACAGTCGCCTCCGTGCCCGGCCGTTCTACACTGCGCCGGAGCCGCCTCTGCCACCTTGGTCCCAGTTTGATTCTTCTACTTTTTGTATTACATAGATATTGTTCTGCTATTCCAATTGTACACGTATATTTATATTTATTACATCTATTGTATATTTATTTTATCATTGATCTATTTATCTCTGATATATAAGTTATAATATATGCAGAAACTCACATGATGCGACTCTCATGCGATTAGGAAGGAAAACCAAGATATGAACCTTCCCCCCCCCCCATTTTTATTTTTATCTTTATTTTTTATTATTATTTTTATTTTTTATTTTATTTATATTTATTTTTACTTTTACTTTTATTTCTACCTTTATATATACATTTCTTATTTTTTCATTCTATAGCATACGGATTAGTTATTATCCGATTTCCCTATTTCCTATTTCTGATGTATGAGAATGATTGGAACTCATTCACATGATGCGATTCTCGTGCGATCAGAAAGGAAAATCATCTCCTCAAGATATAGTCGAGTCATTCGTGTAGTTTTTTCATTTATTCATATATCCATATATTTATCCATGTTTTGATTCATATATACATCGATTCACACACTCCAACTTTTATTGACTCATTCTTTGACCCATTACCACTATGCTCATCTGTTTATTTTTTTATTTGTTTATATTTCTCCATCTGTTTATATTTACTTCATCTATATATTCATCTCTATGAATTTATACATCTGACTACTGTATAGTTTTTTATGAATATCTCCTAGCCTTTTTATAATCATTATTCATCTATCTATTTGTTTATTTGTTTATTTAATTAATCGATGGATATTGGTAGTAACACCGGTTTGGTCTAAAATTTCTTCTATTTCTCGACATATCCAATATATGACGATTACTCTGTCTGTCAGTTCATTCATTCACTCATTTATAGATCTATTTAGATATATATTTATGCATTCACCATTTCATGAGCTCTTTTTTGATGATACAAATTAATACATTGATCCCTGTTTACATGAGCGTCTTTTGATATACGCTTTTTATCCACATTTTTATCCAGACGTTTTTAGAACATATGTTCATTGAAACACACCATAGTAACCTAATATTTATCTTTCACCAATGTATGTTTGCAACATTTGTCTATTTATCCATTATTCTGTTTGTTTATATTATATTTTATTATTCTGTTTTGTATGATCAAGTGTGTCCAACGGTGTAATCCCTGGAACCTACAGTGTTCCTCAATCTGACTAATGAGAGACTGATGAGATACCAATGAGAGACCAAGTATAAATATCCCCCAGGTAGGGGACGGCAAAGATTGCCATCATTGCTACTGTTCATCATCGCCACTGACGAAGGGGTTAATCAGTATAACCTTGAAACGCGTTTGACATTGTATAAACTGTCTTTCAGAGAAATTTTTATTACTACAAGTTATACCGCTACGGGGGGGCCCCCCATTACTCTTTTTCACCCGATCAACTTACGGCAATCACCTATTATCCCTATCAGCATCTCACCCTAGACGGAGACATCCGAGGTGAGAGCGAGAACGAGGCCGGGATACAGAGTGAAGCCGTGATACAGAACAGCGCACGGACGCCAATACCACGAGGTCGTACTGCAAGAGCCTCTCCAGGTCAGATCAAGTGACCGCAACTAAGCGCCTCCGCAGGAGGGAGAGAGCCACGACAGCAGCTACCAACTCGGACAGGTCAGCGGCGTCACAGACGCCATTTCGCATACTTTGTATCGCCACATTAAACGTGAACTGATCTATGTGAACTGATCTGCCAGATATTGGGTGTCTCGCTACACCGGGCATCGGGAGCGGTGAGATACACATCCAATAGTGGGACTACAGGTCCTATAACTGTGACTTGCTTATAACGTTTTCCATCTGTAGCCTCAATTGACACATTTGAACTAACGCTAAATACAGCATTGGCCAATACCCAGCGGTATTACACTGACAATTTTACACCTTTTTTGTATATGTATTCTTATATATGTATTTGTTGCACAAATCAATTATCTCTTATTTATTTTTTTAGTGCATTCATAGCTTACTATATATTTTATTAGCTTATGGTATCTTTATTAATTAAAACTGGTATATGCAAAGGTTGGGACTTTTTGTGGTCTGGAGGACTAAATACTATACGTTTTCTCAACTTTTCATCATTGCTTTTTAGTATTTTACATTTTGCGCCATATAGGGCCAATTAACACAAAGTATAAGCAGCAGAATTCCACTGCGTAATCCTGCCTGCCTCAGTGTCATACAGTCTGTCTATGGGAGGGCTCGCGCACTTCCTTTCTCTGCTCAAATAATTTACATGTCAATTCTTTGAGCGGAGAGGTGCGGTGAGTGGAGGCATGCTAGCCCGCCCATAGATAGACTGTATGGCACTGAGGCAGGCGGGATTCCGCGGCAGAGAGTTCCACCGCTTTTACTCCGTGTGAACTGGCCCTTACCTTGTGGCATGAGTAACATGAGTTACCTTTTCCATGGTTTCGAATGATTTTGGCGATAACAAAGTAGTATAGGTTTTTCATGTTTTACTAGTTTTTCTGGTGATATCACATATATGTTCGCACTTTTACAAACTAATACTATTTAAAGGGAAACTGTTGCGCAGGAGACCCATAAACATCCACCCGATAATCGCCCCATGTAAAGCCACCTTTATAAGTTTAAGTTTCAGGACGTTATGATTTATATTATGAGCAACCAAGCTGGTAAAAGTTCTAAAAATCTATGGGGGGAATTTTTTGATCCGCACAATTTTTTAGAGGAGGAGGAGCTTTTTATCAGCTGCGCAAAACATTAAAACAGTTTAGCTTAATGAAACTCTAGAGTAGGATTTTGAGCAAAAACTGAAAATTTACACAATTTCATTTACTACATGAAAAAGTAGTTAATAGAAAACCACGTCCTCCCAGCGCAATAATTGAAATGGTCACAGGCAGTGGAAACTGATGGAACGTAGCACAAAACGCTTAATAAATCTTACACAGATTTTAAGGGACTTCACAAAATCTCCTTATTAACCAAAATGATAAATGTCCTCTGTTTTTAGACTTATAAGCTTTCCGTCAGTCAGCTCACTTTACTTAGCAGATAAAGCTGAATCCCCAATAAAATGCTGATTCTTGTGTACAGTATATCACTCAATGTTGCCGATTTAATGGCCTGAGGGGGTATGAATTGGCCTAGGCCAAAATATACAGAGGGTATAATCTAGCCTAGGCCACTTTAACCCTGGGTATAGTCTGGACTGGGGGTTTACGCTGGCCTGTTATCCCAGGACAGAACCCACCCTACCACTTAATAAAGCTTTGGATACTTACCCTCTCCTCCTGGTATTACACCAGCTGCCAGGCCTGTTGTGTAGAAATCTCTATTTCAGGGAGCAGGGATGAGTTTGACGTCCACAGGAAATCACTGCACAGTCATTCCCAATGGACGGCAGACTCATTTCTGCTCATTAGAATAATGAGCGCGAAGACAAGTGGCAGAAATTGGCATCTGGAGCGATACTGGAAGGAGAGGTTAAGTGTCCAAAGCTTTACTAAATAGCAGGGTGGGTTCTGCCCCGGTTTCCTGTGCAACAGGTTCCCTTTAAATAGTATTAGTCTGCACTAGGACATGTCCTTTTTTTATGGATTCACAAAAAATTGTGGATGTGTTAATAGGCACATGAAAAACAATTGCATCTAAATTTGTCCGCAATTACGGCCAAATCTTGCAGATGTGTAAATAAAGCCTAAAATGTTTTAAAGGTAAAGGGCCTAAGCAGAGCATTTGATTACTTTAGGACAATAAAATTTATCTATCATTTATTTTTTTTTAAACATTTACAAGTTTAAAATAGACTGACGTTGTTAAAAGGGGTATTCTGCTCAGAAATATATTTTAATATGTTGCTGCCCTGATGCAGAACATAGCAAACAGCCTATTCTTACCTTTTCACGCTCCCCTGGTGTCCTCGGACATCATCTTCTGTCCCTGGCTAAACGATCCTGCCTCCACTATGAGGTGGACTTGTCTGGCAGTGACAGCCCCCTCAGCCAATCACTGGCTATGGCGCTGTTCCACCTCAGTCAGTGACCAGACCAGTCTACCTCATAGTGGAGGCAGAATCGTTTAACCGGGGACTGAAGATGATGTACCAAGTCACCGGGGGACTGCAGAAAGCGAAGTATAGGTAGACACATAGAGTGTCCCTCTGTTAGTATCTCCACCTGTAATCTCTGGTGGAGCATGAAAGCAAGAGTTCAGTTGGGTTTTCTAAACTCACACAACCCCTTTACCATAGCGCATGTGTTGAGTCTTCAGTAACTTAATCACAAGTACTGTAACCTAATTATACGGTTCTTTACTGTAAATTAAATTAGTCAATTATTGCTACTACTGTTATCTGCAGGTGAGGCCTCTAAGAGTGACCAATTTCAAGGAGTGGATATAATGTGATTATGAGCACTGAATCTACAGGTGAAAGGCATCACCTGGTGGGTGAGATAGTAGGAGGCCTTTTACAGCACATTAAGCCATGTCTTCATTAAAGGGGTTGTCCAGGATAAACTATGAATCTAGGTTCCAGACCCCTCCGCTCTTTATTATTTTTTATATAACTGCAGCACTATATAAAAAGTTTTCTGACACCAGAGAACCCCTTTAAGGCTAGGTTCACACACAGTTAAATAAAAAAAATTAATTGTGACCGGATGCAAAAACAGCCTTATTTTGGAAAAGCAGATCTTAAATAATGATTTACAGCTATTACTCTATACTGTGTGTGCACTGCCAACCAATTTCCCATTAAGTTCAATGGAGCGCATTATAACATATATATATAGCCGTATTTTTATCTCAAAACTATGGCCAAAATTTACCTTTATTTTACATTGTGTGAACATAGCCTATATGTTACCCATAATCTATACAATTAATCAAGCCTGCCAAAACATATTATGGTCTGATAAAACCAAGATGAACTTTATGGCTATAATTACCACAAGGTATGTTCAGCACAAAGCCAGGACTGCACATGACTAAAAGAACACCATCCCCACAGTGAAGCATGATGGAGGCTGCGTTATGCTTTGAGGTTGTTTTTCTGCAGCTGGAACTGAGGCTTTAGTCAAGATGGAGGGAATTATAAATAGTTCCAAATATCAGTCACAAAACCTTCAGGCCTCTGCTATAAAGCTGAAGATGAAGAGGAATTGTACAGATTATGGCTATAATCTTACAACGTCTTTTATTGGCTATTTGAGTCTATTTCATAACAAAGGCTGTTATTTGGACTCAAATGGCTAATAAAAGATGTTGTGGGCCTTTAGGTGACATAAAGGCTATGTTCCCACACCTTTTTTTGGCCATTTCACTGCTATTTTTCTTTTGGACAGCCGTCATTTTGGCTCCAAAACGTTGCCGTTCAATACAAATTACTGACACACAACGGCCAAAAAAGACATTAGGGGAAGGTAGCCTAAAGTTCTGAAATGATTCTTCTTGGGCTATGTTCACACACTGTCATTTTTATTGGACGGCCGTCATTAAATGGCAAATAACGGCCGTTATTTTATTTGCCTTATACGATGAATGATCAATGTGCCCGACACACTCCTTTATGGTGCGTTCACATCTACAGGATCTGCAGCTGATTTTCTGCAGCAGATTTCATTTAAAGAGTCACTGTCGTATTTTTTTTTTTGCAGAAATCAATAGTCCAGGCGATTTTAAGAAACTTTGTAATTGGGTTTATTAGCCAAATCTGCCATTATCTGCATGTAAAAAGCCTTTTCCCAGGTCCCCCCCTCCTTCCTCTTTTTCATCCACTCTGAAAAATCTGAAAATTGTGACTTGTTGCAGGAGACGTCCCCAGTCTGCTCTAGGGAGAGGGGAGGGGGGAGGAGGAAGGAGGGAGTTAGCCGGCAGCAGAAAGCAGATAACAGAGGATTACAGGCACGGAGCTGGGTGACAGCTGTAATCCGAGCTCAGACAGGTCACTGGTGACTGTCACAGGAGATATCCCGTGAGGGATTTGTAGATTAACTCTTTGTTGTCCTGTTTTGGTCTTTTCTTTAGCTCTCTCCATAGGAGAACAATGAAGACAGGGGGGAGAGCTTCAAACTGATTTTTCATGATAAAAATGCATTTTTCGGATAATAAACCCAATTACAAAGTTTCTTAAAATCGCCTGGACTATTGATTTCTGCAAAAAAAAATTTCACGACAGTGACACTTTAAATAACTGAACACAGCATAAAATCTGCTGCAGATCTGCTGCAGATCCTGTAGGTGTGAACGCACCCTCTGTCAGTAAAAGAACAAAGGCTGTATCCTATGTAGCCGAATGCCCAGGATAGGTAATTTCCTGGGACACCATAAAAGTTTTCCCTTTTTATTTTTTACATGCGTAGGATGGTAGTAGCTCAGTTATTAATCACCAGGGACAAAGCACCAGCAGAAATGAGCAATTGCTCTATACCAAACACCACCAAAACTTTCATTATAAAAGTCAAATACATATATACATATATAGTTACCGTCTCTTTCTTTGTACAATATCGATGGGTCTGTTGACTGCACACGGTGACCCATATACATGTCCATTGTATAGCTTACGTCCTCCCCAGTCCATAGGTGCCAGGAACCCACAGTTTGTGGGTAAACTCATATCCACGACTTGCTAGACAGTTCTCAAACATCCACAGTACAGTAATAGAAGATATCGTGCAGGTTTGTCAGAACTCCTTGACTTAATTCCCATGCAAAACATCCTTTAACCCTCCCTCTGAAAAATATTCCCATTATTAGAAGAGGTAAGGGATACGAGGAGCAGAGTAGTAAACCTGGCTGTCTTGTGGAGAGTATGGACAGTAGTCAGCACTCCGAGCTCTCCTCTCAGGGAAGATCATTTCCGTACAATAAGAGGAGACTGCAAGAAGCTTCTGTTTCCAAAAATAATTTGTCACCTAAGCATCTGGCGAAGAGTAACCAGGTTAGTGGAACCAAACAGAAGATCCCGAGGATGCAGAATCAGCAGTGCAGCCTTAGCAGATCTGTGCGTATCCGTCAGTCTATATCTGTGCTGGTTACCTTGGTGAACAGGTTTAGGCAGATAATAAAGTGCACATGAATTATAGTTCCTAAAAATAGTAGAGTTCAGCTGAAATCCTGAAAAACGCACTGTGTCCTCTTCGTATGATGAGGTCAGGAGGCTTCCAAGCTTTTCCTGTAGGTTCAGTGTGACAGCTGGAAAAGAGTAGAGAAATGCCACCGGTGCAGGATCCGGAGCTATCTCTCCCTGTAGAACAGCTGTGATGTCACTGTCACTGTACTCCAGTAAGGGGAGGGCCGACACCGCACTCACGCTCTGCAAATACTTCTCTTTAAAGAGCCAGCTCTTCATTCAAGCACTATCTATACTTTCCAATGAAAAAAGGCCTGAATGTTATGCTCAGAGTATTACTCATCATGGCATATTCCGGCTCCAGTTATTTTATTGCATTTCATACTGTTGCTATGCTTGTTTTGTGTGTCTCAAGAAACAATTAAAGGAAACCAATCATGATGATTTATGGTTCAGTTACAATAATGTTATGAAGAATGCTGCAGCATTTCCTACCATATTAACTGCTCATTCGTCCTTGCCTCCCTCTCCCTGACAATGTAGTTTTATTCCTTTCTTTATTCCTTTACAAATCAGCACTAACTAGTCATGTGGGCGGCGTCTCTCAACTAGTCACTGCTCGCGGGCTGTAATCACTCCCCTTCTTGCTGTTACCCCCCCTCTCTGGACATGAGTCACAGGCCAGGAGGGGCTACATCATTCAGAGGTGGGATTACAGCACAAAGGAAAATGATTACAGCCCGGGAGCCATGACTACAGTGCACTGTATATGTGCAGCACACCGATCCGTCCCCAGCCAGCCCGCCCCTTCTAATGGGTAGTCCTGCCCACAGTGCACCAAACCACCTTACTAGCCTCGGGATTGAACTACAAACTGCATGAATGTCACGGCCGCGGCGGCTTCCCGCGTTCCGGGTTGCCGCCGCGACCGCCTCCTGTCCCGTGCAGCCGCCGGGGTCCTTGTGTAGGGACCCGGCGCTGCTGCTGCTTCGGCCCCTGGGGCGCCTCACCTCTCCTCCGTGCGGTCTGTGCCGGCCGGCGCGCGCGTCCCCGCCTCCTAGGGCGCGCGCGCGCCGGCTGTCTCAGATTTAAAGGGGCAGTGCGCTCCTAATTGGTTAGTGTCACCAATCACTCCCCTATAAATCCCAGCATGCCCTGTCCTTAGTGTTGGAGCCTCTACATGCTTCCCATAGCGTTTGGCCCAGCTCCCTGTTGTTCCTGTGTCCTGTCCGTTACCTGGTCCCAAGTCCCTGTTCCTGAGTCCTGTCCGTTACCCGGTCCCTAGTCCCTGTTCCTGGTTCCTGTTTCCCTGTCACTCCATCTGTTCCTGCGTTCAGCCTGTCACGTGCGCTCTCACCTGCAGACCATTGCCAGTGCCATCTCCTGCCTACTGCTCCTGCCACGCCTCGCCTGCCGACACCAGCAACCAAGCCAGGGGTAGCGACCTGGGGGTCGCCTGCCGCAGCAAGTCCATCCCGCCTTGCGGCGGGCTCTGGTGAAAACCAGCGGCCCCTTAGACTCCGCTCCCTGGTGAGGTTTGTGCCATCGCTGGTGCCGGTCCAGTGGATCCACTACTCCGGGCGTTACAGTAGGCTCCAACCATGGATCCCGGCGAGGTGCCAGATCTCCGTGACGTCGCCAGAGTGGTCGCGCAACAGGCTCAACAAATCCAGAAACAGTCACAGCAGATCCAGCAACTCACTGCCGCCTTACAGCAGCAGACTACTGCCCAGCGCACACCATCTCCTGACGCTGCTTCTTCACTCCGACTGGCCCTCCCAAGCAAGTACTCTGGGGACTCTAAGTTGTGCAGAGGATTCCTGACTCAGTGCACCATGCACATTGAACTTTTGAGTAGTCAGTTTTCCACCGAGCGCTCTAAAGTGGCTTTCATCATCAGCCTATTAGAAGGTAGAGCCCTGGCCTGGGCCACGCCACTGTGGGACCGTGATGATCCTGTTGCTGCCAATCTCCGGGCCTTCCTATTCGAGTTTCGCTCCGTCTTTGAGGAACCTGCCCGTGCTTCTTCAGCCGAGACTGCTCTCCTCAACCTCTCTCAAGGCAGCTCCTCTGTTGGTGACTACGCCATCCAGTTCCGCACCCTGGCAGCTGAATTGGACTGGAACGAGGCCGCCCTATTGGCCACCTTCAAGAAGGGCCTGTCTAGTCGAGTGAGAGACGTGCTCGCTGCCCGAGACCTGCCTACCTCCCTGAACGAACTCATTCTACTGGCCACCCGAGTTGATACTCGTTTTTCGGAGAGGGAGGAGGAGGTTCGGCATGAACATTTACTAACCCAGTCCCGTCGCCATCCCCAGCTGGCGCCGGTTTTCCAGAATCCTGACCTTTCGATGTCCCAACCCTCTCCTGAGATTCCTATGCAGGTGGAACGGGCTCACCTGACGCCTGATGAAAGAATCCGGCGCCTGGAGCAGAATCTCTGTCTCTATTGCGGTGGTTCCGATCACTTCCGGCTGGGATGTCCCCTACGTCCCCAAACATCCGGAGGATGCTCGCACCTAGGTCCGGTGGGACAGGTGTCCCTAGGTGCGAATGCCACCATTCCAAGTCTGTCTATGCCAGTTTCCATCCGGACTCCCTCAGGACAAAATCATCAGACTACTGCCTTCCTCGATTCTGGCTCAGCAGGCAGTTTTATTGCGGCAACATTGGTCCAAAGATGGCGGCTACCAGTGACCCGACTAGCCAGGCCCCTGACTATCTCCTCGGTCACGGGCGAAATTCTTACCGACCGTGTGTACTACCAGACCGCATCTTTAGTCCTCCAGGTGGGTCCTTTACATCAAGAAGAGATATCCTTCTACGTCCTGCCCCATTCTTCCCCCGCGGTCCTCCTGGGACTCCCGTGGCTACAAGAACATGCCCCTCAGCTGGACTGGAGAACCGGGGAGATTCTCAGTTGGGGTCAGGACTGTTCCCACCAGTGTCTCAAGTCACCTCAGACCAAGTGTATTATGTCATTTCCTGTCCCGGCCAAGCCTCTATCCGGCCTACCGGCAGAAGACCAAGACTCGGCGGATGCCTTCTCTGACGAGGTGTACCCTCTCCCCGTACCCAAGACTAAGGTCGTGTCCTCTCACCACCGGAAGAACTTACAGAAGGTCCTCGTCCACAGACCCACAGTCCCTTGCCACGTTATACCGCCTGATCGCCTAGTACCAGTCGTCACCTCCACTCTTCAGAGAGTACCCCCCGGAAAGACTCATGTTCACCCTGCGCTTCGAAGAGGTATTTTGAAGTGGGGACATTCCTCGTTGGAGGCCGGGCACCCTGGAGTCCGTAAGACCGGCCAACGGATCTCTCGCCACTACTGGTGGCCCAGCCTATCCCAAGATGTCAAAGACTTTGTGGCTTCCTGTGCCATTTGCAGGCAAGAAAGAGGGGGAGGCCAAAGGGGGGGGGGTACTGTCACGGCCGCGGCGGCTTCCCGCGTTCCGGGTTGCCGCCGCGACCGCCTCCTGTCCCGTGCAGCCGCCGGGGTCCTTGTGTAGGGACCCGGCGCTGCTGCTGCTTCGGCCCCTGGGGCGCCTCACCTCTCCTCCGTGCGGTCTGTGCCGGCCGGCGCGCGCGTCCCCGCCTCCTAGGGCGCGCGCGCGCCGGCTGTCTCAGATTTAAAGGGGCAGTGCGCTCCTAATTGGTTAGTGTCACCAATCACTCCCCTATAAATCCCAGCATGCCCTGTCCTTAGTGTTGGAGCCTCTACATGCTTCCCATAGCGTTTGGCCCAGCTCCCTGTTGTTCCTGTGTCCTGTCCGTTACCTGGTCCCAAGTCCCTGTTCCTGAGTCCTGTCCGTTACCCGGTCCCTAGTCCCTGTTCCTGGTTCCTGTTTCCCTGTCACTCCATCTGTTCCTGCGTTCAGCCTGTCACGTGCGCTCTCACCTGCAGACCATTGCCAGTGCCATCTCCTGCCTACTGCTCCTGCCACGCCTCGCCTGCCGACACCAGCAACCAAGCCAGGGGTAGCGACCTGGGGGTCGCCTGCCGCAGCAAGTCCATCCCGCCTTGCGGCGGGCTCTGGTGAAAACCAGCGGCCCCTTAGACTCCGCTCCCTGGTGAGGTTTGTGCCATCGCTGGTGCCGGTCCAGTGGATCCACTACTCCGGGCGTTACAATGAAAATGTTGCCATGGATGAAGGTAAGAAACTTCCCTTCATCCTCAGCGTCCCGTGTGCTATAAGGATATATCAGCAGATTAGACTTGTGTAACCTGCTGATAGTTTCCCATTAAGTAGACCAGTCAGCTAGATTATAGCAAAGGAGTATTCTGCTCAGACATAACTTTTCATATGTTGCTGTCCATGGTGAGACTAACAATTAATTCCATACTTGTTATTATCTATTGTAGGGGAGTTGCTCAGGTATAGCTAGGTAGCGGTAGCAGACAGAGGAAAACAGGCAATTCACAGTTCAAATCTTAGTGTTTATTCACACTACAAAAACAAATGGAACAAAAATCCAGCATTACCTTCATGCTGCCATCACACATAAGTGCAGTTCCAGCTTGGCCTTTAAAGCAATAACAGAAGTTCTAAGTGTTGGTTCAGACCTTACAGCAGCAGCTGCCTTGTACACAGTCCATGTGTCTGAACACAGTCCAACCAGTCCTCCTAGACAGATCGCATAGGTGTACTCCAGACTTGAGCACACACCACATCTCTCTGCCCTCGCTCCCAGCTCAGCTTTGTATGTTGGGAAATGCCTAAAAACCTGGAATGGCTTAAAAACTCCAGTCCAGTCCTAGCTCTCTGCATTACTCAGAGCAAGACAAGCTGAGAGGAAAATACCTCCCATCCAGCAACAAACCCCGGACAGTGTCACACTATCCAGTCTCCTTCCCCAGTTCTGAGCTGCTACTGCTTTCTGCTGAAGGCACAGAAAACTGTGTGTGAGCTTTTCTCTCCTCCTCCCCCTCACTACAGAGACAGCTGATGTAATCAAGTCCCTGTCTGCAACTTTTGTAATGATGGAAGGATTAATCAAACAGAGTTTATCAGCAACTTGACCTCAGATTAACCCTCCCAGCATTACAAAGATAAAGCCGTCCAGGGACAATGTTTAAATGAGCTGTCTCTTACATGTTTTTTATGTAAAAGAGAACTCATAAGCTGGTCACATGTCACATTCACACTAGTCATCAGCCTTGCTTTCTCAGCTTTCTGATTGATTGACAAGTCCAGATTCTGTGGTGCAAATCACAGTTTAGGAATTTCTAGAGATACACTAAACTGTAAAGCAAAAGGGACTGAAGTCCATGTGACATATTGAATACATGAGGAAAACTTTAAGTTTTTCTGCTGCAAAATAAATTTTTTATATCTGCAGTATGTTCAGAGTTCCATGTGGATGACCCCCATACAGTATATTTGTATTAAAGAGAAAAATTCTTTCATTTCAACTGGTGACAGTGCAAGAGTTTTGTAATTTACTTATATAAAAAAACAGTATTTAACAGCTGCTGTATGCCCTGCAGGAAGTGGTCTGTTCTTTCCAGTCTAACAAAATGCTCTCTGCTGGCATCTCTGTTCATTTCAGGAGACATGGACAGTAAAAAAAAACCACAGAAAACCTCTCCTGCTCTCCAGACTGGAAAGAATATACCACTTCCTGCAGGACATACGGCAGATCATAAGTACTGGAAGACTTAAAGGGGTAGTGTGGCGCTAATAAATTATTCACAAAATAACACACATTACAAAGTTATACAACTTTGTAATGTATGTTATGTATGTGTTTCCCCCCACCCACGCTAGACTCGGAAGTGTGGTGCATTATACTCACCGCATCTCGTGTCGACCCCCGTCCGCCATATTGGGACAATGACGTAGTCTTCGGGAGGCCGGCCGAACCGCTCCTTCCGTCCCTCATGCCGGCCCCCCTCTGCCACGTCATCAGCAGCTCAGCCGCGATTGGCTGAGCATAACTGTGCTCAGCCAAATGCGGCTGAGCACAGTTATGATGCGGCAGAGGGGAGCGCCGCACTACCCCTTTAAGGCCGTATTACATGTAGCAATTAACACTCAAAGATTCGCTATAACGATCGTTTGCTAGCGATAACTAACGATTTTGTAGCAAACGATTGTGAAGTTAATATCTTCACTGATTACTGTTATGAACGATTTTTACAGCGTTATATGGACAGCACACACATCATGTTTTATCGGCGAACGACTTATTACACAAACAAATATGCGAACAATCGATAATTTTTCAACATGTTGAAAGACAAAAATAAACGATTTTTTAATTAGTCGTTTCAGCGTTGGGTGTTATTACACAGGCAAATAATCATTAATTTTGTTTTAGCTAATTTTTAAACGATAATCGTTCCCGTGTAATAGGGGCTTCACAAATCTCTGGCACTATCCGGCACCAGTTGATTTGAAAGATTTTTTTTTTTCTGAATTACTCCTTTTAAGCTAAATTCTCGTTATACGTCTGTAATTTAGAAGCCTTTATTATCTCTTGGCTTCTTTATTGTAATGGTCAGGTATGTGTTTATTGTTTGTTGGTGATAGGCATGCTATTCATTATAGAACAGCAACGGAGTGTATTTCGGCAGAGACAAGACTTGCTAGAGCCTCTTTCACACATGGCAGATTTGTTGCAGGGATTTCTGCGACTGTCCTTTTCATCTGAATAGAAACCTATGTGCTTTACCGAAACTCACAGAAATACAAACACATAGAAATACTTGCAGCTTAGTGGTAACTTTGCAGGTAGTCTAATTACAGTTAGGTTTTCATAATGTCCCTGGAGCTGTGTATTATATAGATTAAATTTATACAGTATATATTTGTATTTATTATTATTGTTATTATTATATTATTATTATAACTGGCTAAAAATATAAATGACTAAAAAATGGCAATCCCCAAGAAAATGCAATTTTAGTAACAATTATAATAAAACCTATCAAAGTAACGCATTTTGGAGAATTTCTTTGCCAGTCTACATCATATAGCAATATATGACTACTGGACAGTTACAAACATGACAGGTTTTCCTTTTAAATCTCTTGCAAAGCACTTATCGGATGCCCTGGTCTCAGACAATGACAGATAAAAATTACAGTAGCACCATCTAGTGGCTTTTTTAGGGTACTTTATCCCAAAAGGCATGGCCAGAGATGTGTCCTTTGATTATAGATACCTTATTGCTTATCACTCTGGTGATTTGTTTTACTTTCAAATCAACTGGTGTCAGAAAATTATACAGATTTCTAATTTACTTCTATTTAAAAATCTCCAGTCTTCCAGTACTTATTAGCTGCCGTATGTTCTGAAAAAAAAAAGTGTATTTATCCCAGTCTGACACAGTGCTCCCTGCTACCACCTCTGTCCATGTCAGGAACTGTACAATGCAGGAGAGGTTTTCTATGGGGATTTGCTGACCAGTTCCTGACATGGATAAAGGTGGCAGCAGAGAGCACTGTGTCAGACTGGAGAGAATACACTACTTCCTGCAGGAGATACAGCAGATGATAAGTACTGGAAGACTGGAGATTATTTAATAGAAATTACAAATCTATGGCAATTTCAGGCACCAGTTGATTTGAAATAAATTTTTTGCATGAGTACCCCTTTAACTTTACAGAAGTGTGTTTTCTGCTGCAAGTTTCTATACAGTTACAGTAGGCTACCCGGGATATTGTGCACATATAAACATTTTAAAAGCAGTTCTACAAACAATCCAAAAATGGAGCTGGTATTAAAATGCTTATTTACTCGGCAACACGTTACTAGACAGGAACAGTATCTTTCTCAGGCAGCGTATAGTCTATAGATAACATCTATTAGGGGGACAGCACCGACAATTCTGTGGTGTCTCATGCCTGGTACTTCAGCTCATGGCTGTTTGAATGGGCTTTCCTCTCCAAACAATGAGTTTCAGAGCAATCTTATGTTATTCACTGCCCCATAGAGACCTCTACCACGCTATCCAGTACCTCATTTCCTCTGTTGCAAGTAATTAAAAATCAGGGACTAAATAAAAGATGGCCTGTGGATTTTCTATGCAGAAAAATGCATGCAAAAAGAATTCACAGCAGGACCAGCAAAGTAGCTGCGATTTGTCAAGTATCTCCTATACACAGGAGAAATGTGAAGTTAACCTCTGATGTAGATTTTTTAAATCCTGAGCCTCTCAATTTATGTTGTGGATTTTTGGAAATTCTTTATGACTTTATGAAGATTTTATTTTTAAGATTTTTGTGTAGAAAAAAGCTCTAACAGATCAGTGTGACGTACAGATATGTTACAGATGGCATCAGTATTTACATCTGTATTTCTGAACCGTTTATTTTTTCCCCGAGCAGAGGAAAGAGATTATGGGCATCCTAGATTATCTAATCCCACTATTCCACCTTTTATAGAGTACACAACCCAGACATTTATCAGCATCCAGATCGCAGTGTCTGCCAAGGTGCAACTAACACTCCCCCCATACACAGATGTCAATAAGGTTTATTATGCTGTCCCTCTACTGTCCACAGAGGTGGATTATAATGTGGGCAGTTGGGGGTGGCTGCTCAAGGCACGAAGCTCCAAACTGCCCACATTATCATACACTGCTGTCAAAAGCCTCTGCAGTGCAGCACATCACTCAGGGGCTAACCGGAGGATCCTCTGGTGGGCCTAAGTGATGTGCTGCACTGCAGAGCAGTTCTTCAGAATCAGCTGTGAAAACGATAGCCGGTCTGGGAGAACCGCAGTGAGCAGCTTCCCCCCACTGAACTATATTAGCACATTGCTGTACATCACTGATGCAATTAAATGGCCAAGGGGCAGGAGGAGGGGAACCCTGTGCTCCTTGTCCTGTCACCTGGCGCTTCTCTGTAATGTTGGGAGAGCAGTGATCAGCATAGCCTAAATCATCCAGACCTGATCAGAAGAGGCCAGAGCACCGGAGCACAGCTGGAGCCTGGTGAGGTGAGTGGACATGAGTGAAGCAGGATTCATTTAGCTTAGTATTAAACAGAAAGATCGGCTTTTCAATCCCGCTGTCTGCCTGCCCTGTGGAGAAGGAGGACACAACCCAATGAAAAGCCAATCGTTTTGGTTTGTACTAAGCTAAATGAAGCCCGCTTCACTCAGCTATAGAGGTGAGTATTACTAGGAGGGCAGACTTATATGGGCTGTGTTCCTCAACCTGTGCCAGGTTGGGTGAAGAGCCCCGGCCCAGGGTACATTCAATCTGCAACTGGCTATGACTATAATGTATTATTGGTAGATAAGCCATCAGTGCATTTTACACTAAAGAATGAGTGCGGAAAGGGGTGGATTAAAGGTACACTGGGCTCCGAGCTGTCCACTTATGCACCCCCCACCCCCAATAACACAACCCATTTCACTCATTAGTTGCAATGCAGCCAGTGCAAAAATAGTAGACTTTCATTGCACAACCCGTGTCGTTGTCAAAAATAGTACAGGCAAGCCAGGGATATAAACTCACACACAGCTAATTCTCTAATTACTCACACTGTTATTATATCATACAGCTATGTATGTATCTCAGCCTTCCAGCATAAGAGCTGACATAACAGGGATATAAACCAATAACCTCCAGCTATATAATGTTTATGCTTTGGCCAATGAGCTATACAACCCTTTGCTAAGACTGTAATAAATACCTGGCTATATGATATAATAAAATATATATACAGATATATGAAAACACACATCTAGCTATACTAAGCCAATACCATAACCACAGAGCTATACATCCTTAGGGTCCTATTCCACGGGCCGAGCAGGGCACGATCAGCAGATGACACAATCATCGGCTGATCATTTTCTCTATTCCACCGAGCGATAATCACTTATCACTTCGTGGAATAGGCCCCTTAGACTCTAAGCCTATGATAAATACACAGCTACAGTATACAATGTAAAATCGTCAGTTGGATTTCAACAATGCCTTTAGTTCTCAAGAGTGATAAGCCACCACCAGAGGTCGCTCTCCATATTGAGAACACATGGCATGGAGGGGTCAGGAACGCTAACTGTGTGTACCCCGCCTTGTATCACCTATTTAAAATCAGATACTTACACATCTTGTTTTTTTTTTTTTTTTTGTCTGAATGTAATATTATTTAAAATATTTACTATATCTGGTTATGGAGGGTAGCGATCAGCATTTAGAGATATGCTTTACATCAGCTTCATGGACATAGATAACAATGGTCTTCGACTGACTTCTTAAAAGGGTAATTCAATCACTTCCACCGCTATATAACTTCCTGACACCAGTTGATTTGAAAGAAAAGATTAAGATTAAGACTACCCCTTAAACTTGTATGGTAGAGTTTTGTAGACATATTATGTGACTTGTGCAGGGAAGGGGAGAGGGTGACTTTTGACTATCATTTGTTGTGAATGGTAGATCTGGTGTTATGCATATATACATTGTAATTCCACATGTTATTATAATATGAATACTGAAAAGTTATAATTACTCTTATGAACCATTATAAAATCTTTTATAGATTAAAAAAAGTGACATGGGAAAAAGACACCAAAAATATGTTTAACATAACCAGTTGTTTTAAACATGTTCATGGTGTTAGATATTGACTGAAAAAAAATTATTTTACCACTAGAGGGAGCCAAACAATATTTTATGATTTCCATGTGATGCGATTAATGCAGTCAGTAACCAATAGAGATTAAACTAAATAAACTAATATGGAAAATCCCTGGAACAGGTATCCTCAGTAAGAAGCCAGAAGTGACTGGTTCCATCCTAATACAGTCAGAACAATTTTAATGTAAATGATTTCAAGTCGCTCTGAAAGGAAGGCATTGTACAAATCTTCATAGAAGGGTATTTGACTTAAGAGAACAATGTATTTATTATTGTGGGGATTGCATGCTGAGGGTGGACTCCATTCTTTACTGCTTGAGATATCGAGGAAGTATTGTCCTACAGCAAAGCCTTAAAAGTGCACATGACAAGAATAAGTCATTTCACTGATCTCAATATCGTCTTATAAATGAACATAAAAGGAGTGATAGGCTTTATAATAAACAGTACACATGGCCAATAAAATGAACAAAAACATTGCTGCTGGCAATTCTCACATTTGTATGCCCAAGTCCAGAGAGCAAGTCCAGAAGCTTGCATTTAATATGTAGTACATGCCAGTGTTTGGCATTGTTTTGAAAAGTGACAATGACAAGTGGGCGTGGTTCATAACATTTATTAAAGTGACTCTGTACCCACAATCTGACCCCCCCAAACCGCTTGTACCTTCAGATAGCTGCATTTGATCCAAGATCTGTCCTGGGGTTCGTTTGGCAGGTGATGCAGTTATTGGCCTAAAAAACAACTTTTAACTGGCAGCCCGGCACATGGGCTAGATCGTTAAGGCACCCATGCAATATTTAGCATGGAGAAAATGTTCCAGTGGCATTGCTAATGATGAAGAGGGTGAGGAGGAGGGACGGAGGGGTGGTGCAAGGTTAGGACAATAACTGCATCATCTGCCAAACAGACCTCAGGACAGATCTTGGATTAACCCCTTAAGGACAGAGCCTGAAAGGGCCTTAATGACAGAGACAAATTTTATGAATATGACCAGTGTCACTTTATTCATTAATAACATCGGGATGCTTTGACCTATCCGGCTGATTCTGAGATTGTTTTCTCGTGACATATTGTACTTTACATTTCTGGTAAATTGGAGTCGATACTCATAACGAATCTTTATGAAAAAACCCCAAATAACGTGAAAAAATTTGAAAAAATGCATTTTTCCAACTTTGAAACTTTTTTCCTTATACAGAAAGTGGTTATACCACATAAATTATATATTAAATAGCATTAGCAACATGTCTAATTTATGTTGGCAATAGGAAGCTTAAAACATTAGCAGCAAATTTCCAAATTTTCTGTAAAATTTCAAAATCAGATATTTTTAGGGACCTGTTCAGGTTTAAAGTGTATTTGAGGGGCCTGTATGTTAGAAAGCCCCACAAAGCACCCCATTTCAGAAACTGCTGCCCCCACACTCTGCAAAAGCACATCCAGAAAGTTTTTTAACCCTTTAGGGGAGTCACAGAAATAAAAGCCAAGTGTGTAAGAAATTTGAAAATTTTAATTTTCTGTGCAGAGATTTTATTGTAATCCAATATTTTTCATAATTATAAACCTATTACCAGAGAAATGCACCCCAATAATTATTGCCCCGTTTCTGCAGTTTATAGAAATACCCCATATGTGGCCCTATTGCACTATTTGACGCAACCACAAGCCTCAGATATAAAGGAGCGCCTACTGAATTTCAATGCCTCCGTTATATTTGGTCATTTTTGACTCTAGCA
This sequence comes from Dendropsophus ebraccatus, assembly GCF_027789765.1. Lineage (NCBI taxonomy): Eukaryota > Metazoa > Chordata > Amphibia > Anura > Hylidae > Dendropsophus > Dendropsophus ebraccatus. The sequence goes on along the minus strand of NC_091460.1, from coordinate 98,858,128 downwards.
CTTCAGGTTGGCAGAGGCTCTGGGGTGCCAAAACCTAAAAAAAAACCTAAAGGGACACCATTTAGAAAACTACACCCCTCAAGGAATGTAACAAGGGGTGCGGTGAGCATTTGGATCCCACAGGTGCTTCACAGATTTTCCGAACAATATGGCGTGAAAAAAGAAAAAAATTTTTTTTACACTAAAACGTTGTTCTAGCCTTCAATTTTTCATTTTCTTAAAGGGATAAGAGGAAAAAAAGACACAAAATGTGTAGCGCAGTTTCTCCCGAGTACGGAAATACCCCACATGTGGCGATAAAGTGCCAAGGGGGCGCAGGACGAGCCTCCAATTGGCTTTTGGAAGCTGAATTTCACTGGAAAGGATTTCAAGGGCCATGTCGCATTTACAGAGCCCTCGTGCTGCCAAGACACTGGAAACCCCCCACAAGTGACCCCATTCTGGAAACTACACCCCTCAAGGAATCTAACAAGGGGGGCAGTGAGCATATGGACCCCACTGGTGACGGGCACAAATGTGGAACAATGTGACGTGAAAGGGAAAATTTTCATTTTTTCACTTTCACGGCACAAACCAACATTATAGTGTAAAAAATGTAATATTTCATTTTCACGCCACATTGTTCCACATTTGTGCCCGTCACCAGTGGGGTCCATATGCTCACTACACCCCTTGTTACATTCCCTGAGGGGTGTAGTTTCCATAATGGGGTCACTTGTGGGGGGTTTCAACTGTCTTGGCAACACAGGGGCCTTTTGAATGCAACATGGCCCCTCGAAATCCATTCCATCCAAATCCAGCCTTCAAAACCAAATGGCGCTCCTTCCTTTCGGAGGTTTACCCTGCACCCGCATGGCGCTTTATGTCCACATGTGGGGTATTTCGCTACATGCGCTACACATTTAGTGTTTTTTTTTTATCTTTTAGCCCCTTGTGAAAATGAAAAAATCATGACAAGATTAATGATTTAGAGTAAAAATTTCACAAAAATTACACTAAATGTTGGTCTAGCCTTGATTTTTTCCATTTCCACAAAAGAAAATGAACACAAAACGTGTAGGGTAGTTTCCCCTGAGTACGAAAATACCCCATATGTGGCCATAATGTGCCATATGGGCACAGGGCAAGCCACCAAAGGGACAGAGCGCCATTTAGAGGCTGGAATGGAGGATGGAGGCCATGTCGCAATTACAAAGCTCCTGTGCTGCCAGGACAGTAGAAACCCCCGACAAGTGACCCCATTCTGGAAACTACACCCCATAAGGAATCTAACAAGGGGTGCAGTGAGGATATGGACCCCACTGGTGATGGGCACTTACGTAAAACATGTGCTGAGAAAATAAAAAATACCATTTTTTTCATTTTCACATCCCAAATGTGGCCGTCACCAGGGGGCCATATCCCCGCTGCCCCCTTTGTTAGATTCCTTATGGGGTGTAGTTTCCAGAATGGGGTCACTTGTGGGGGGTTTCTACTGTCCTGGCCGCACAGAGGCTTTGTAATTGCATCATGGCAAGTCTCTAATGGGAATGGCGGCCATACCTATTTAGCTGGGGAAAAGGGACCATTCTAATTTATTTGGGGGTATTAGCCCAATTATTGGTTTATAAGGTTGAAAATGACAGGTGTCCATCAAACTCAATCTGTGTTGATCCAGAGGAAAGCAAAAAAAAACCCTCATAAGGCAGACGACAGTAGCCTTATCACAGGGGAAAAATTCCTTCCCGACTCCATAATGGCGATCAGAATAATCCCCGGATCAACGTGACCCCTGAAATAGGAATAAGGGACAGAATTTAGATAATGTAGAACCCCAATGACGTGTAGTACACCTTGGAGCGATCCAGTATGCAGAGGCCAGGGGGATCAGGACAGGTGTCACACGGGAAAATGGTGTCCTTCCTGATCCCCCTGTTACGCCACACTCTGCACTTCTTCTGGGGTCTCCTGTTTTCCAGTGTGGGGGACGTCACCTGGAAAATGCTGCCCTGGTGCGATACGGGGTCCTTCATATCCAGAAGCGCTGGGTCCGCTCCCTGGCTGCTAAATATTAGGGCTCTATTACTACTTCTGATATGTTCGGATCGTGCCGCAAGCTACAGGGCAGCGAGGGACCGGAAGAGGGGGTGCTGGTATAAAAGTTATCCCCGTACAGGTGGTGACCTTTATCCAGCAGTGGGAAGATCAGTTCCCGGACGATCTTCCCACTTGTTCCGAGGATGGGGGGGGGGGGGGGGAGGGGGCATCTGGGGGCTGGATTCGGGTGTCCCTTCCCACATACACTCTAAGGGTACGTGCACACTGCGGAATCGCAACAGATAACCCTTCGTGCATTCCGCAGTTGGCACCCGCCGGCGGAGTGATGCAGTCACAAGTCTCCACACGTGTCATAGACTCCATTCTATGCATGGGCGGATTCCGCTCTCCATCCAACGTATTCATTCTTTGGATGGACGATGGAATCCGCCTGTGCATGGAATGGAGTCTATGACACGGGTAGAGACATGCGCCCGCATCAGTCCGCCGGCGGGTGCCAGCTGCGGAATGCACAAAGGGTTATCCTTCGCCATTCCGCAGTGTGCACATACCCTAAATCTGTAAGAGTACCCAGAGGTAGGCTCACAGAGTTTGTAGAATTTCACGCCATACCGTCATCTCTTATTGGGACGGTACTGGCGGAAAAGACGTGTCTGGGGGGCAGCGTACGCTACGCTACCCCCCAGACATGTCACTGGATGATGAGGATGAATGGAGGAAAGAAAGATCCCCCCCATTCATCCTCACTGGCTGTTTCGGTGTCGGAGGCAATAATAACGTATCCCTCTGACGCCGAAAATACCCTGGGGGCTATCTTTATACGGGGATTGGTATATGGGGTATGTAGTGGTGTAGTGTCAAACTTTATTCAATGTAGTGTGGTGTAATGTAGTGTTTTTTACGTGTTTTTTTTTTACAGTAAGTATAAAAAAAACCTACGCCAACAAAGGCGTTGCTGATAAATGCCGCACTTATGTGCGGCACTTATCAGCAGACCGTGGCAGTAGGATATAGAAAAAAAACACCCTACGCCAAAAAGGAGGAGTTGCTGATTAGCAGCGCACTTTCGTGCAATGCTGATCAACACTCAGCGGCGATAGGGTGCGAAAAATAGGAAAAAAAAAATTGGAAAAAAAAAACAAAAAACTTTTTCTACATTCTGAACATCCCTGTAGCTGCTGATAAGTGTATTACACATATCAGCCGCTAGGGGGCAGCAGAGCGCAAAATCCGGAAAAAGACGAGGCTGGAGACGAAAATAGCCGAAAAAAGCCGATGGGGACCGCCGGAAAGAGCCGAAGACCGAATGAGAAGACGGAGGACGCCGCGAACCCGGAAGACGCCGATCAGGACCCCGGGACAGGTGAGTAATGTACAAATACCTGCTCTGGACCCCTCAGCTACCTAGCTGAGGGGTCCAGAGCAGGTATTTTCTATTTTGGGGGACTCTGATCGCCGTGCCACTGGCCCGATCGCCGTCAGCACCGACCGCCATTTTTTTCCGGGTAATCGGGTCACCGATGACCCGGAAAGGTTCCGAACGCCGCTATTGGCTGATCTGAATTGATCAGCCAATAGCGGCGATCGTAAGCACGGGGGGTGTTAACCACCCCCCGTGCCGAGAAGCTAAGATGGCCTGCTATGATTTATAGCAGGCCATCTTCCCCGATCGCTGTGTGCGAACATGCAGCGATCGGGGAAACATCGGGCGTAAATTTACGCCCTGATGCGTTAAGTACCAGGGCGCGAGGGCGTAAATTTACGCCCGATGTCGTTAAGGGGTTAAAAGCAGCTATCCAAAGGTACAAGTGGTTTGGGGGGGACAGATTGTGGGTACAGAGTCAATTTAAAATGTCACTATTGTTATAACTTTCAAAATCTAAATCAACAGTAGATGTGATATAAAGCAGATTTGCAATTTACCTAATTTGTTATTTATTTTTTTAGTTATCATGGAAAACACGGCACTTCCTGTTTTCTGACAGTTTTTTTAATCAAAAAAACAGGAAACAGTCAGAAAACAGGAAGTAATGTGTATCCCAGGCCATCTGAGCGCTCATAGAGAAAAAGCAGTCATGCAATTGATGGACACATGAGTCATGACTCTCTGTACTGGCCAGAATTCCAGTGTTTAGTCTGTTTTTTTTTTTACAACCAGCACAATTCAGAAAATCTGCCATCTGGAGACTGGACCTGGATTTCTGGTAAGTTCAGCTCTGTTTTACAGCATGATAACACAAAAAAAAAAATTTATGTAAATTGCAAACTTGCTTTATATCTACTGTTGATTTAGATTTTAAAAGTTATAGCGACAGTAACACTTTAAAGGAACTTTTAGTCCATTATAATAGGGACTGTAAATCCAGCACTTAGGCTATGTTCACACACTGTACTTTTTATGAAAAGAACGGACGTTGTTTTTAAAATGCAATGATTTGCATTGAAGTCAGTGCAATGTATTGAACAATGGCCGTTGTTTGGCTGCAGACGTTGAAATAATGTTCATGTCATTTATTTCGGTCTGTTGTCCATAGACTCCAATGCAATCTTTCATTTTGAAACAATGGCCGTTGTTTATATGTAGTGGAAACATAGCCTACATCTAAAAAGGTCACTGTATGACATCTTATTAAGTGATAGGATAGGATGCTGAGATCAGGTGGGATCAGATGAGGAGGGCTGTTATGATGTTGGACAAACTGGAGGCAGGAGGCTTTGAAAGTGAATGAATAAACTGATCTGGGAGTTACCATTGCCCTTAGACAATGTGTCAGCTCCTGGAATCCGTTGATAGTCTGCAGACCCCCCCCCCAACAGCTACGTCACCACCCAGCTGACTGATGCCTCGCTCAGCCAGTTAGTGACTGGTGTGAGAGACCGATGCAGTCACTGATTGGCTGAGCAGCCTAAATCCCACAGTCAGGGGCAGATTAACTTTACCATAGGCTCTGGGCTGTTTACCAGGCCTGGGTCCCCCACTCCACTCTAAATATGGCAGCACTAGGTGTTCATGATAAAGTATAGATAATGTCATGATGCCCTAATTTGAGCAAAATTGCAGTAAAAAAGCAGTGTTGTTGTTTTTTTTGGAAATCCTGGCAGAACTGTAGTCAGAAAACAATATACCGCTAACAGTATAAGTCTTTTTGGGTGGCCATGGGCACCCCAGGAGCTAAGGGCCCCGGGCTACCGCCCGAAAAGGACCTATTATAATCCGCTACTGCCCACAGTTCAGTGAAGTGTCAGCTGGGTTGTGACGTACCCTGAAGTTCAGGAGCCTGGCGATGTTGCACAACACGAGGTCCGGTAGGTATACTGTCTTTGTTATGCCCCTACCCCCACCCTCTGCCTGACATGAAAGACACAGTGATATAACTTTATTAAAGCTATGTATTATTAACATAATTCTATTATAATCCTTATATTAAACAGATACTGAACAAGTGGAATATGTAATGATTTAACATGCAAACTACAAACATACTACTACACATGATGTCACAACTTAATGCATAAGCTATAGGGGATCAATAATCTGAGATCCATTAAGGCTGTGTTATCTAAGACCTCAAGTAAAATAACCAACACACCAGGAACGTCAGTGGTTACCATATTACTGTACTCGAATGGTATCCAACACATTCAATGCTCCTTCAAAACAGTAGGCATGATGAACTTATTCTTTGTTGTTATTATACACACATGACATACACAAGTATGTGAAACTCGCACCCATGAAATGGATATAAACCCAGTAGCAGTCTTTCTTTATAATGACTAGCTTCATAAAACAACATATTAATGCTTCTTGTAATCCTGCAAATAACATACGAGCAACATACTAGCATACAATTCATGCTATAATTTTCATTAATTTTAGGTCAATTATCAAACCCCAATTCCCCAACCCAGAGTTGGGAGGCTGTGTAAAATTTTTAAGGGGAAAAAAACAAGTTAAAAGGGGCACAGTAAAGGTTTTTTACTTATCTCCCTGGCTTCGGCACTGCCATCCGCTTCCCGCTGCTCCAATCTCTGGACGCTTCCTGGTCTGAGATGGGAATTTGGACACGACGTTACAGGCCCTTTCAGCCATTCAGCAGCATGGGCGGGCCACCACTACAGCTGTTGAATGGCTGAACGGACCTGTTACGTCACATCCCAATTCCCAGAACCAGGAAGCAATCTGAAGACAGGAGCAGCAGGAAGTGGGCAACATTGCTGGAACCGGGGAGGTAAGTAGATGCAACTGCTTTCACCCACCCCCTCCCCACAATTGTGAAAAAAAGGGGTCCCCCATAGTACCACTTTAGTTTTATTCACAATGAAACCTATATCATATGTTGAAAATGAAACATTTAGACCTTGATGGCAGCAATATATCATGGCTATGTCTGAGAACTGTTGGGAGTTTTAGGAGAGGAATGTTGCCCCATTCCCGTCTGATGAAGGATTCTAGCTGCTTGAAGTATTCCTGTTGTAAAGTATTCCTTTCAAAATCTAAATCAACAGTAAATGTGAATTAAAGTTTGCAATATACATAACTATTATTTTTTTTTTGTTAGAAAGAGTCAGAACACAGGAAGTGCTATGTTTTCCATGCTAACTAAAAAAAATGGATGTAAATTGCAGACATGCTTTATTTCACATCTACTGTTCATTTATGGTATGCTTACACAGAGAGATTTATCTGTCCGATTTTTGAAGCCAAAGCCAAGAATGGATTTGAAAAGAGGAGAAATCTCAATCTTTCCTTTATGACTTGTTCTCTGTTTATAGTCTCTTCCTGGCTTTGGCTTCAAAAATCAGATAAATCTCTCTAGATAAGGATTCAAAAGACAGCATCTTAAGTGAAAATCCAACAGGTGGCTACTTTATCCACCAAGCAATGCAGCGTTTCGACTGCCCCAACAGCCTTTCTTATACTTGACAAAGAGGCCGAAACGTTGCATTGCTTGTTGAACAAAGTAGTCACGAGTTGGATTTTCACTTAGGATACCGTCTTTTGAATCCTTATCTATTGATTTTTTTAACGGATGTGGATCCAGTCCAGTGAGGCATGCATCTAGTGTCTGTGGTGTCCCACCATGGGTGTTGCTATTGGTTACACCCTTCGCAAAAGCCTGTACTTATCGTGAGTCAGTGGTGATGAAAGTAGTGATAAAGTTTCCCCACTAGATGTCGCTATTATAGGTATGTGTATTTAGACGCTGCACACTGAAGTATGGAAAGGGTTATTGTTTATTTGTGTGTCACATGGATCTGTGAGCCTATGGAAATGTCTTCTTCTATCCTATCAACTCTCTCTTTACTTCTTCTAATGCACTCTTCACCCACTCACAGCGCACCTTAGATACGCTGGAAAAGGAAGTTACGTGGAAGACAGGAAGTGTAGGTGAGTCTTTGTCAGGTTCTTAGCAAGACAGCACAGTCCCAGCAGCAGTCAAGTTGGGCCTTGGCTTATGCCAGGTCCCCTGTCAGGGACAGCAGAACCAGTCCAGAGAGGCTTTTGTAGCTAGACTCTGCAGAGACAGGATGCAACCTACAGCTTCTCTTCAAGTAACTCTACACGACACTATGCAGTGTTAAAGACCTACAGGAGAGGACAAGTCAGAGATCATCTCAACCCACGCCGTGGACTAGGAGAGTCACAGTGCAGGACAGTATCCACAGACAGCAGTACGCTAGGAACTGATCCGAATAGAGTAAAGTTGCTAAGAGCCTAGGAACTATATCTCGAAGCATGGTTGTCAGCAGGAAATCCTCAGCATTCCGCTCATCCCAGGTAACAGGGTCTGTGGCCTTGTGTCACCCTCATAGGACGGGTCACCTGACACTGGTGGGCATTATGTGGTGCCAAGACCCAAAGGTCAAAACACGGGCACAAGTATTCTCTTCTTCTTCTAAGTATTCTTCTACCTCATCCTCCAACATCCTGGCAGAGCACCGTACTACTTGGGTTGGGACTCTCACAACATCCTCCTCTCTGCTCCTCTGATTTTTTTGTATCTATCAACACGCTACTCAGTCAGCACGACTGTACTCTTCAATGTATTCCTATTACAGATCTGGTTGCTATATTTTCAAGTGTACTACCGAGTGTATTATCAAGTGTATTGTCAGTTCACAGTAAAACGAGATTATTTATGATAAAGAGACTCTGTGATTCTTCACCCCACACCAACACAGTGTACACTACATCGTTGGGACAGTTCCCCTTTCTATGGGCGACATTTCCAGTAGCCCGGAAGGGTCACTACACCGCTCCAGGGGAACAAGGTACAACTGGCCCTTTAAAAAAAAACAGGTGTGCCACCATACCTGTGTGCCCAACCGGCACTGGCGTCACGACACAACATCACTGGGCCCGGTTGTATCTCGGCCAACCACCACCATAGATCTGGCGTCACACCTCTACATCTAGGAAGTGACCGGCCGCACCTCCGACATAAACACCTTAGGGCATTATCACATGTGTGTATAAGTATTATTCAGTTCTCAAGGTGCTGTTGGAGTCCAATGTTTTTGCTGGATTTTTCATTTTATTATGCAACAAATGTTTTCTATTGGTGAAAGGTCTAGGCTGCAGGCAGGCCAGTGTTGCACTCTTCTTCTGTGAAGCCATGTTGTTGTGATGTATGCGAATGTGGTTTTGCATTGTATTGCTGAAATATCCAAGGCTTTCCCTGAAACAGACATTTGTTTTGATGAGAGCTTATGTGTTTCACAACCCCCTATATACTGTTCAGCATTGATCGTGTCTTACAACGCCATAAGCACAAATGCCACCATGTAGTGTCAGAGATGCAGGCTTTTAAACAGTGTGAAGGTAACAAGCTGGATTGTCCCTCTCTGGGAAGTCTGCAGGACTCATTTGACCACAGAACAGTTTGTCATTTTGCCACAGACCATTTTAGTGAGTGAGTACTCAATTAAGATTTCCATATCACCTGATCAGCATCGCCATGCACATTGTAACGGTGCCGTCCATTCCTCCTATCACCACCTGGTTCCGGAGATCTCTGGTTTATTCTTATGCAAACGTCTGGTTTGGTGCACTGGAGACTGGCCCAACACCCCCAGTGCACCCCTCAGTGATTCATTAGGCCGGGGACAGACTCGATTCTGAAGGTGGTACGTCAATAAGGGGTGGAGATATTGGTGCACTGTGTGCGCTAGGCCCACCTCCAATGCACCAAACTGGACATATGCGTAAGTACAAACCATAGGAGATCTCAGAAACTTGGCGGTGATATGAGGAATGGAGTGCGCGAATCAGGTGATATGGAAATCTTAATTGAGGAGTTGTAGTGGAACATTCGCTTTCTATGATCATTGGCCCAGAAAAGACGGTGACAAGTCTGGACACTGTTGATGTATGGCCTTTTCCTAGTATGATAAAGCTTTAACTTGCATTCGTGGATAGCACAGTGCAGGTTTGTAGGCGTGTTCACCATGCAGTGATTTCCAGTACACAAGCATGTGTCCTAGATCACGAGCATACAGTATTTGACTATTGGCCTTGTCCCTTCTGCACATGGATTTCTCCAAGTCCTTACAATTTTTCAGTGAGGAACATTTTTCTGTGTTTACCAGTTTTTCAGAGATTGGTCAACCTCTGCCCTCTCCACCATGCTCTTTTTATACTCCAACCTTTTGTTTCCTCTCTCCTAACTTTTTGGAGATGTGTTCTAATCATGACCTGGTAACATGTCTCACATCTATTGTGAATAAAATGTGGGCCTATGAGATTCACAAATAACTGCATTGTCTTTCTATTTAGTTTTTACACAGCGCCCAAATATTTTTTGAATTGGTGTCATAGAAATGCATCGGGTAAGCCACATTTCCTTCCTGAAGCCCTATTTTTTAGAATGTATTACTTTTATTGTGTGAGCAGTGCCAAAGTGAAAAAGTAAAAAAACAAACAGACATGAGCCACATGGTTTATTAATTCCTAAATATTGTGTTACTTGATGAGTAGAGGGAAACGTTTGCCCAAGGAGTAAAGAACCAGGGAAACTATAGCCATGTTATGGATGGTTAATATGGAAAAAAAATGCACTTGTAGCTAAGTTTATAGTCAGCATGTGCGTTATTTAACCAAACACTGAAAAGCAGTGGAAGAGGTCAAAGAGGAAGCCCCACAAAGCTGAAAAGGGAAGGCAGGGGGTGGGAGAAAATAATAAACAAGTGAACTCACCTCTCCTCATGCCCAGGGGCATGTTCACCAAGCCTGCCCCCCCACCCCACTGTAACTATGGCAGCACTAGCATGGTGTTCATAGTACAGGATAAATAATGCCTTGATGCCATGATTTGTACAAAATTGCAGTAAAAAAAAGCTGCATTTTTTTTTTGCAAATCATGGCAGAACTGTAGTCAGGAGACAGTACTCCACTAAAAGTATGTCTTTTTGGGTGGCCATGGGCCAAAACGGACCTATTGTAATCAACTACTGCTCATGCCTCTGCAGCACCGCTCATGAGTCCCGCTGTCATCCGCCAACAGCTCTTCCATTGTCTCGCCCTAGTCACTGATTGGCTGAGCAGGCAATCACTCAGCCAGGTACATGATGTTGCAGCTAGAAGAGCTGCAGGACACCGGTGGCTGTCAATGTCCCAGGAGTGGTGCTACAGGGCACGAGGATAGGTAAGTTTACTTTGATTCATTATATACCCCCCTGTCTGTCTGCCTTCAGACAGCAGCCTAAATTTTTATAGAGGTGAATGATCACTTATCACTGCCCAATATAAACATGACCAGCAACAAAACATTAAATTACTTCTTGGTGACATCTTGGTTGCATATGTAAAGTGAATTGTATCAACCCCACACAGAGTTGTGATCATGAAAGCAAATGAATGCTGATCAACTTGGTATACTGTTGCAGGTGGTAAATCTGCATTTATAAAATAAAACTAAGGCCTCTTTCACACGTTCAGTGATTTCTCTGGAACGCAACCCCCCCCCCCCCCCCCGCAATTTTTTCTCTGTGTTCCGTGGAAAATCATTTGTATTTGTATTAATAATTGCATCCGCTTCTGTAAAATGTAAACAGTACTAGTTTACTTAGATTTGATCCGTGTTTTTTACAGATGTGATGTCTGTAAAAAACACTGATCCCATAGACTTCTATTGGTAATCAGGATCACAATCACAATCTGCACTAGCAAATGTCCCTTTTTTTTACAGAACGGATAACAGATCAAAATGAAAACGGATTGTGTAAATAGCCCAATATAAATCAATGTGCTCTAAGTTGAACCGTGATTACGGATCCGCAGTTACAGATAACTTTACGGGACATGCGAATAAGGCTTTAGGGGGCATACACATGTTCCATGCAAGGTCCGTAAATATGGACAATGTGCTACATAACAGACTTTGGAGTTCCTGGCATCTTCATCCATTATAATGTCCGGAGCTCCGAATCTTTAAAACTTCGCACTTTCGTAGCACCTTATTTACGGACTGTGCACAGAACGTGTGAATGCCCCCTAAGTTTGTGTGTGTCAGGAGTCTAAAACAGAAAACAAACACACAAATACCGATCACAGATAAATTGCATTCATTGCTGCTAGATGCCTGTCAGAAGATGGCAGATCAAAGTGATATAAAGGCAGTTGTAATAAAGTCCATTTAAGAGTGACTTTACTCACTGTATGTCTTTCCTCAAAAGGTTGCAATGTAGCAGATCCAAATAGGGGTGGATTTTTTTTATCTTGTTAAAATCTAGCATGCATATGTCATGTTTTCATACAGGTATTTGAACTTTAACTTGCAGCAGGATTTACTGATACTTTCTCACATTAAAAGCTCTGGGAAAAAGCATCACTCCATCTCCTGCATGTTACCATCTGCACTCATTGACTTATAGGATATAACATTACTTTCCAGTCAATCATTGCTATCCCTTTAAGACTGTATTCACTTAGTACTGTTCTGCTGCTTTTCCACCCCAATTTTTTCTAAATCACAGTAAAAGAACAAAGTACTTCGGGTGAGAGGGTGTTTATCACTATGGCCGGAAGGGGGTGGATGAAGGCAACGACATTTCAGTACCAGCTCCTGCATCGTGCTGCTCCATTCTCTGCTGTACGACTGCTTCCTAATCTGTGGCGCGGCTTGAGACCTGACGTTTATCGCCTCTGCCACTGAATGGCTGAGCAGGCTGAAAAGCCGCGACACAGACCAGGAAGCCAATGGGCACTGCAGAATAGAGCAGCGCAATGCGATGTGAGGATGGAACCGGAGAGGTTAGCAGACATCGTTTCCTTTATCCGCCTCCTTCCTAGCCACAGCAAAAAAAAATAAAAAAATAAATGAGTACTTTTTTTTTTTTTTAATTCTGAATTCAAAAAAATCATGGCAAAATAGCACTTTGTTTACACAACCTTAGACGGGCTGATAATAGTCCAGTGTAAAACTAAAACTTACCAGTCCGCGTGCCCCATAGTGCCACTTCCTAGTCTCAATGACGGCCTCCTGCAGCATTGTCACATACCAACTGATGGATTGCCAACTTAGCCAATCAGGGACAGGGATGGGACACTGCTGCAGTCACCGACTGGCTGAGTGAGCGGTCCATCAAAGGGGCAATGATGTTGCAGATGGACCACTCTTGTCCTCAGTTTGTGTGTGGTATTCGACTGAAGTGAATAGTGCCAAGCTGTGATACCACACACAACCTAAGAGCAGGGGTGGCGCTGTTTTGGAAGAAAGCAACTATGTTTTTTTTTTCTTAATTCTGGAGAACCCTTTTAACCAGATTATCTTTGCCTAAAAATAATAGTGGTATAGGTAATATGTTTTTAGACATTAAGGCTAAGTTCACACTGCGTATGAGTCCGGACGCATTTCGTACGCCAGGGTACATGTGCAGCTGAAACTACGGGCGTGGGAAAAATCAACATGCAGCCGGATGCGTACGAACCGCAACCATACAACTGTAGTACAGTTATGCTTCCCTAGCTTGATTCGAAGCGATCTGAGGCAGGTCATTTACTTGGAAATCTTCGCCCAGCCCAATAAAACACACAGAACCTTTTGGATCGAAAAATCAAGTTCAATTTGGCTGAAATAAGTACTCCGTACGGGACCGCATTGGAATCCACGGCCGTGAGTTGGAACATTTCTGTCCTCAAACAATGGTCTTGTTCATTTTTCACGGTGCCGCATACGATCCGGCCATAAGCTCATACGTAGTGTGCACTGTGCGGGCGTATATCGTATACTTTCAAGCGAATGCATCAACCTCAAAACTACGTGCAGAAACATACGCAGTGTGAACATAGCCTCATTGGGTGAGCTGGTTGTGATCATACATGTACAATCCAAGATATGTGATGAGCTGCTAGATATCCATTTCCAATCTATCTATCTATCTATCTATCTATCTATCTATCTATCTATCTATATCCTATCTATCTATCTATCTATCTATCACATTACAGGAGGAGATATAAGAGGACAATGATCACATGTCCTTCATGCACCAGCATCTTCTCAGCCCCGCCCCCTCATGACATCACCACAGGTCCTTCATCCACAAGAATACTCTCCAGTTCTCAGCCCCGCCCCCTTATGACGTCACCACAGGTCCTTCCTCATCACTCTGCAGGCTGTCTGCAAAAGAAATAGCTTTTGCAGACAGCATTAACCCTTAGGGGACACAGCCAGTTTTCATTTTTGCGTTTTCGTTTTTCCCTCCTCGTGTATATAAGGCCATAGCGCCTGCATTTTTCCACCTAGAGACCCAAGTGAGCCCTTATTTTTTGCGCAACTAATTGTACTTTGCTATGGCAGATGTAATTTTTGCCTAAAATGTGCCGGGAAACCAGAAAAAAATTCAAAGTGTGGTGAAATTGAAAAAAAAAACGCATTTCTTTTATTTGGGGGAAATGTGTTTTTACGCCATTCACCCTGGGGTAAAACTGGCTTGTTATGCATGTTCCTCAAGTTGTTACGATTAAAACGATATGTAACATGTATAACTTATATTGTATCTGATGGCCTGTAAAAAATTCAAACCGTTGTTAACAAATATACGTCACTTAAAATCGCTCCATTCCCAGGCTTATAGTGCTTTTATCCTTTGGTCTATGGGTCTGTGTGAGGTGTCATTTTTTGCGCCATGATGTGATCTTTCTATCGGTACCTTGATTGCGCATATATGACTTTTTGATCGCTTTTTATTACAATTATTCTGGATTTGATGCGACAGAAATTGCGCAATTTTGCACTTTGGGATTTTTTTGCGCTGACGCCGTTTACCGTGTGAGATCAGGAATGTGATTAATTAATAGTTTGGGCGATTACGTACGCGGCGATAGCAAACATGTTTGTTTATTAAATAATTAATTTATTTTTATTTATAAAATGGGGAAAGGGGGGTGATTCAGACTTTTATTAGGGGAGGGGGTTTTGTGTTATTAAAAATACATTTTTCTTTTACTTTACACATATACTAGAAGCCCCCCTGGGGGACTTCTAGTATATGTACTCTGATCTCTCATAGAGATCCATGCAGTATAGTTATACTGCATGAATCCATGAGATCGGTGTTCTATTACTTTTGGCTGCTGCAGCCAAAAGCAATAGAATGCCGAGCCGGGATCAGCGCCATTACGGAGCAGACCCCGGCCCGGGATGGATGCAGGGATCGCCCCCCCGCAATCGCGCCGCAGGGGGGCGATCCCCCCACTAGACCACCAGGTATGAATAAAAGCAAGTATTTAGAAGCAGCTGTCAACTTTGACAGCTGCTTCTAAGTACTTAATTAGCGGGCACGGCGATCGGACCGTGCCCGCTAATAGCCGCGAGCCCGGGCTACACGCGGCACCCGGGATCGCGGCAGTTCAGAGGGTGGTCGCCGCGCGACCCCCCTCTGAACTCCCATAGCGGCACGAGGACGTTCAATAACGTCCTGGTGCAGCTATGGGTTAAGCCTCTGAGACCTCAGTGGGCCCCTGCCAGTGTGGGCCCAGGAGCCAATGCCCCCCCTGCACCCCCCAAATTTCACTTATGTCACAGGGGTACTGAGAAGAGCTGGGTACGATCATTCCTGTAGCACCAAAAAATGGTGCTCCTTGTATTAATCTGTAGCAGGCTGGTAATATTAGGCTATGAAGATACTAAATAAAAGGACCTTTCTATCCTGATGTTAACAGGCTGCAGTTGTTTTGTTTTTGCTTTTTTACCACGTGGCTGGTTATAAAAAAGAGGGGGGGGGGCCTATACAGCTTCTTTAAGTTAGAGTTTTTTTTGTTCTTTTTAAATTCTTTATTTTCCATTTTATCCCATTCCAGATAAAACAATAAAGAAAACCAAAATCCAATAACTTATAAACAGGTCATAAAAGCTGGGCAGCATGGGGATTATGTCAATTAACTTAGCAATGCCTTTATTGCAATGTGTCTTGGTTGGTACATACAAAAGTACAGAAACAATGTCTTTCTGTTGTAAAACAAATATTGACCAGCCACTTTAATCTAAAAACTGATAAATCCCCCCACCCCACCCCTTCAACCCCGAAGACCAGACGCAAGGGAAAGAAAAAAATGAGAGAAATTCTTAAGTATGAATAGCGAAGCTATTATAGAGTGAATTATTATTGCTCTGAAATTAATTTTTATTTATTACTATTTGCTCAGTGGCTCATTCTGACCTCCCTGGTTACACTACAAGCAAGTCTCATGTAATTTCTCTGAAATGAATATATAAAATATCATTTATGACTTTTATGTCAGTAAACATTGCAAGCATCCACACGTTTTCCAGCTGCTCGGTTCACCCACATGTGAGTGACAAATGAATTGGAAACAATATCTCTTCTGTGGTTATCAAGGCTTACGGACGTCAAACAGAGAGTAGGACAGACATGGGCGTCAGGTTTTACACTGCCACTGAGGTCATCACTACAGTTCTACCATTGATGTTGACCTAGTCTTGTTCTGTGGAAATCAATCCGACCTCAGAATTACCCTTGGGTAACCATTGTTAATGCCAACACAATCCAGGGCCAGCTGGATAACAATGAATTGTTTTGATAGCGCTCAAATGCTTAAATATATGCGTGTGTGTCTGACTGGCTGGGAAGGGAGATGTGTTGAGTTATATAATATCAGTACTGAATGGTTGCCAATATAAAGTTATAAAGCACTTTGCATGATCTGGTAATAAACAAATAAAAGTAACACATTTGAACAAAAGAACATTTTTCCTTTGGAGCTGCAGCAATAAAGCTTTGTCTCTAACATACATTGTCTATTCACAAATGTATGAAAAGAATTGTGCAAAATCTTACTTTTAATATCTAGCAGTGACATTTCAATTATTTTGGAGCTACTGCCCAAATTGCAGAGGACTTATGTCAGTAATAGGGCACCCTAGCAACCCAAGCTAGGTGTGTATGGGAACAACTTGTGTGGTCAATCTGGAGGGGCAACAGCCAGACTGCTCTGGTGGGGGCTTATCTCTCCTAGAACAAAGATATCGGCATGTGATTTTCCATTATGTCTGATCCCTATCTCCACTGACATCAACAGTTGGTGGAGTCTTGGGAGAGCCTCATACACTTTACACTGAAAGCTGAACCCACTACAAGCTGTGGGTTTGGCCAAGAGAAGTATAAAGTGTATGGAAACCTTTGGACTGAAGTAAATGAAAGTTGATGACTTCAATCAAAATGATCATTCGTTAGCTAAAATTTATCAACAAACAATTGTTTTAGCAAAACCAATGACAGTCGTGTTATCATCCAAAAAGAATGTGTATGGCTGCATCTATGTTTCTTAATTAGGCCATTGTTTGTTCAACCAGTAACCTACTCTGAAAATGTGTATGGCCACCTCCACACTTCCTGGTTGGGGAGTCCAGGAATCCTGATTGCTCCATTGTAAATGGGAGACTTGGGTGCCTGTTCTCTAGATCATGAGGAGGAGGGGGGCGAAGCTTCCATGTTGGGAAGACCCCTTTAAGGGTTCTTTTGTCAGAAGAACCTGTCAGCAGATATAGCTGGACTGGCAGGCCATCTAATACAGTGGTGTCAAACTCAAATACACAGTGGGCCAAAATAAAAAAAATTGGACAAAGTCGCGGGCCAACCTTGTTGTTAATTATTGAAGCACGAATGTGGTGTTCCTGGCACTGTCAGTGGTGTGCGTCTCCCAGCGCTGTGCACTATGATAAATGACATGATAAATTGCTATGATATGAATAAACTTCAACCTATGTAATAGCCACCCCCCAATATTGCCCCATGTAGTAGCCAACCCAACCAAAATTGCCTGGCATAGTAGCCATCCCTCCTAGTAGTGCCCGAATAAGTGCCCAAATAGTAGTAAGCCCCCCAAGTGTCCTATATAGTAGCCAGCCCTCCAAAATAGTCTCCTATAGTAGCCAGCCCTCCCCAATAGTCTCCTATAGTAGCAAGCCCTCCCCAATAGTCTTCTACAGTAGCCAGCTCCCCCTAATAGTCTCATATAGTATCCATCTCTCCCCTGTAATCTCATATAGTAGCCAGCCCTTCTCCATAGTCTCATATAGTAGCCAACCCACCCCCATAGTCTCATATAGTAGCCAGCCCCCCCATAGTCTCTTATATAGTAGTTAGCAGCCATAGTCTCTTATATAGTAGCCAGCCCTCCCCTGTAGTCTCATATAGTAGCCATCCCCCCATAATATCTTATATAGTAGCCAACCCTCCCCCATAGTCTCTTATATAGTAGCCAGCCCTGCCCAGTAGTCTCATATAGTAGCCAGCTCTCCCCATAGTCTCTTATATAGTAGACAGTCCTCCCCCCATAGTCTCTTATATAGTAGACAGCCCTCCCTAGTAGTCTCATATAGTAGCCAGCCCTCCCCATAATCTCATATAGTAGCCAGCCCTCCCCCATAGTCTCATATAGTAGCCAGCCCTCCCCATAGTCTCATATAGTAGCCAGCCCTTCCCTATAGTCTCATCAAAATCATAGCAATGCGGGCCAGATTTGGCCCACGAGAAAGAGTTTGACATGACTGATCTAATATGTGAGCTGACCTCCCAGCTCTCTCATAACATATGATGTTGAGGAAGAGAAGGTTAGGGAAGTTCGATTTTAAAATTAGAACAACATGAGGATATTTCAAATCTGGTATTTGGAAGGGTCTTACCTCCCCATTAAAAAAAAACCTAGTCAACTAAGACAAGGCTATGGGCCCATTTATTAGTGATCTTTATGCAGCCCTTGCTATATATAAAAAAATAATAAAAATGTATACTTATCTCTCTACACTCCCTAGTGTCCTACAGTCTTTTTACCACTCACTGCAGCCATCCCTGAAGCTTCTGAAGCCATCTCTGAAGTGAAAGATCAGTCACTGACTGATACGGGACAGAGGCGCAGCCAGTGATTGGCTCACTTCAGAGAACCTTCAGCAGGAATTGTGGTGCATGGGGAGCAGGCAGGAGGACACCGGGAGCCTGGACAGGTAAGCAGACATCTTTATTATTTTCTTTACACTGTCATCAGCTGTCGGCCAAGTACCACTATTACACAAAGCAATGTAGTTAGTGGCAGATGATTTTAAAAAATGTTGAACGACAACGATTAGACGACTGAATCATCTCCTCTGCTGATCGTTGTCTTTGTCTGATTCGCTAGATAATCATTCCGCGTAATAGGGCCCATAGTTAATGGTGGTTTACAGAAAACTATGGGGACTGTAGAATTGCTTTTCTCTTCCTGAGCAGAAAGTAAACTTTACCAGCTGACTGATAAGATAAAGGGAATGTGTGAGATAATACTAAAATAAACTGAGAACCAGCAGGACTGCCTGGACCCAGTATATATACTCTCTGTGCACCTAGCAACAAGATCACACAACTGGCACTAAGGCCTTATTCACAAGTTCCCTGAAGTTGTCCGTAATCAAGGATCTGTGAAAAAATAGGACATGTCATAACTGGATGAGATAACAGCATGGATTCTCCCATAGAAGTCTATGAGATCCATCTTTTTCACAGACTGCACAGATCCGACATGTGATGTAATAACGGTAAATTAAAAAGCTTTAAACAGATCCGTGAAAGACACGGACAAAAAACGGATGGAATCACAAATGGTTTTTCACGTTTCACAGAGGTAAATTGCAGACTTCATTCCTGGACCTTGAAAATCACTGAATGTGAGAATAAGGCTTAGATCCAAAGTAGCTGCCTGGAAATAGTTTTACCACCATGGATGAACTGTGATTTAGAGTGATGACGACCACTACTGGCTTCTACGCACAGTCACAGTAAAGGCGACCATACACATTAGATGATAGTTGGTTGAAACTATTGATTTTAGCAGAACCAGAAATTTAATGCAGAGAAGGGGAACCTGCAGCAATGTCCATTAAATCTTTCATGGGAATTGCAGAGTTGTCCAAGCTCTCCTAGGACAGCAGGTGCAAAAATAACTGGATGGCTGGTAGCAATGATCTCCTCATGAATGTCATTTGATGGACTACGAGGCTGTAGTAAAACATAATCTGCTCCTACCTGACACTACCTAACTACTTACCATCACATGTCACAGATTCTGACTAGAGTTAACATAGTCAGGCATCTCTCCCCTCTTGCTGCATGGTCAAATATGTGATATAAACAGCAGAGATCAGAAATCTGCAGCCCTCCAGCTGTTGAAAAGCCAAAGCTTTGGTTGTCTAGACATGATGGGAATTGTAGTTTTGCAAGAGCTGGAGGGCCGCAGGTTCCCCATCCCTGCTGTACAGACAGGAAGTTACTATAGTTATCCTCTATAGGTATATCTTACAGTATCTTACAGACCCCTCTGTTTAAAAGAGTGCCCCGAGAGATGCACTTAAAGGGATACTCCAGCGAAATGTCTTTCTTTCAAATCAACTGGTGAGATGAGTAATTTACTTTTATTTAAAAACCTAAAGCAGTTGCTGTATGTCCTGCAGGAAGTGGTGTATTCTTTTCACTCTGACACAGTGCTCGCTGCTGCCACCTCTGTCCATGTCAGAAACTATTAAAAACGGTAGCAAATCCACATAGAAAACATCTCCTGCTTTGGACAGTTCCTGACATGGACAGAGGTGACAGCAGAGAGAACTGTGTCAGACTGGAAAGAATACACCACCTACTGCAGGACATACAGCAGCTGATAAGTACTGGACGACTTTAGTTTTTTAAATAGAAGTAAACTACACATTCATATAACTTACTGATGCCAACTGATTTGAAAGAAAAAAATGTAATTGGAGTAACCCTTTAAAAGAGGTACGCCCAATAACATTTCACACACCAGGGGGGCATGGCCTATGTGGCGAGGAGAGCAGTTGCATGTGAGCACTGCTCCGTGAGAACCCCACAACTACATTAATCCTGTACTGATCCTGAGCCCCACTGATGGGGCCCACCAGAACTTAAGTAGTAGTGGAGAAGCTGGCAGGAACCCCAAGAGGGCGCTCACACTCTGCTGCCCTAGAGAGCAAGCGCGTGGCGGGAAGTCCAGTTCCAAGTCACCGTCCTTCTCATCTACTGTGGAGGAGACACCGGAGTCCACATTGAAGGAGGTATTGCAGTAATTGGCAGCGATTGCTGCCTGAACTACTTCCCTGACAGGGATAATAGAAGTTGTCAAAGTGGACACTGGGCTGATCCAGCAGGACATGCAGACGCTGAAAGAGAAAGTGCGTCATGCAGAACATCGTATCTGGGGCCTGGAGGACCTCATTCCAGCTGCGGTGGCTGAATTAGAGAAGCAGGTTGAACTTTGGCACCAAAAGTCGGATAATCTGAAGAACCAACTGTGCTGCAATAATTTAAGCACCATGGGGCTCCCTGGGAGGGTATATGCACACAAAGTAAGTCTCACAGAAAACTCCATGCGGAATCTGCAGCTTGTCCCCACGCACTCCCGCTTCCCTCGGCTTCATAGTCTGCATTCCGCTGTCCGCACAAAGAATTGACATGTCATTTCTTTGGGTGGCTGATGGTGGGACTTCAAGCGCAGGGGAGCCAGCGGTGGATTCCTTGTGGAGTTTTCAGCGAGAATTACTCCGTGCGCATATATTCAATGGGTGGAGGGGCAGGATCCTACAGCCTTTACTACCCAGTGGTTGAAATCATTACTGCCTGATGTTACCTTCTCCTCAGCATTTGCCACTGAGTGAGCTCATCTTGATGCCTACCAAAGATCAAGTATTATGGAGCACCAGCGTCCATATTGCCAGACTTCTCTGCAGATTTACAGAAAAAGCAAGCTACTTATATGGCAGTGAAGCGTCAATTGAAGGAGCGGAATATACCACACTCTGTGGCGTACCCTGCCCGTCTTAGGGTAGTGGATGGTGACATTTTACACACCAGTTGAACTCTAATATAATGTATAGGGGAATATTTTTTTCATTTGCAGTGTTTTTGACATTTGCGTTGACGTTTGTGTTTTAAATCATGCAGCCGAAATATTATATTTATTTTACAGACGTTGATAAATTAGAAGTATCTTCCCAACTTTGCAAAAAACATGAATCTGATGTGATTTCAGAAGGCAGCAGACTTGCTATGTATAGGTAGCAGTCTATTCGCGTAACATCTTCCATCTAAATCAACTTGTCACAGTTTGTTTTCAGTAGATATAACTCAGGACATGTGACTCGTTCATTAGGGGCATTTAAAAAGTGGCGTCATGTGTTTCAAAATTGATTTGCACAAAAATTTGTGCCAAAATTATGTCAACCTAGTATGTTTCTATGAAGCAGTGAGAAGAAGTCTGGATGGGGGCCCGGCTGCGGATATCGTGTACCTGGATTTGCAAAAGCGCTTGACGCAGTTCCTCATGGACGTCTGATGGGTAAGTTAAAGTCTATCGGTTTGGAAAGTTTAATGTGTAACTGGATTGAAAACTGGCTTAATAATCATACCCAGAGAGTGGTGGTCAATAATTCCTACTCCGAATGGTCCCCGGTAATAAGTGGTGTACCCCAAGGGTCAGTACTGGGCCCTCTTCTGTTTAACTTGTTTATTAATGATATTGAGAGTGGAATTAAAAACAACGGTTATATCTTTGCAGATGACACCAAGCTTTGTAGTACAGTACAGTCTATGGAAGATGTTCAGATGTTACAGGATGACACAGACTCTTAGGGCCCTATTACACCAACAGATTTTTGTAGGCCAAAGCCAGGAGTGGATTTGAAATGAGGATAAATCTCAGTCTTTCCATTATTACCTGTTCTCTGTCTATAGTCCATTCCTGGCTTTGGCTCAAAAAACTCTGTCAGATAATCTGTTGGTGTAATAGGGCCCTTAGAGTGTTTGGGCATCCACTTAGCAAATGAGGTTCAATGTAGATAAACGTAGAGTTATGCACCTGGGTACTAATAACCTGCAGCATCATATGTCCTAGGGGAAGTTACTCTGGGAGAGTCGCTGATGGAGAAGGATCTGGGTGTACTTGTAGATAATAGACTACAGAACAGTACACAATGTCAGTCAGCTGCTTCTAAAGCCAGCAGGATATTGTTATGCATTAAAACAGGCATGGACTCTCGGGACAGGGATATAATATTACCGCTTTATAAAGCTTTGGTGTGGCCTCATCTGGAGTATGCTGTCCAGTTTTGGAACCAGATTTATAAAAAGGATGTTCTAGAGCTGGAGAGGGTACAAAGACGGGCAACTAAACTAATAAGGGGAATGGAGCATTTTAGTTATGAGGAGAGTTTAAAAGAATTAAATTTGTTTAGTCTGGAGAAGAGACGTTCAAGGGGAGATATGATTAATTTATTTAAATATATAAATGGCCCCTACAAGAAATATGGGGAAAAGATGTTCCAGGTCAAAGGACAAGGGGGCATTGCCTCCGACTGGAGAAAAAAAGGTTCAATCTCCGGAGGCGACAAGCCTTCTTTACCATGAGAACTGTGAATCTGTGGAACAGTCTACCACAGGATCTGGTCACAGCAAAAACAGTAGAGGGCTTCAAAACAGGCCTAGACAAGTTCTTAGACCAAAATAACTTAAATGCATATGTATAGAACCCATAAGCGAAATTTGGGGGGTGCAGGGGGGGCAGTGGCTCCTGGGCCCACTGGCAGGGGTCCACTGAGGTCTCAGAGGCTTAATGCTGTCTGCAAAAGCTATTTCTTTTGCAGACAGCCTGCAGAGCGATGAGGAAGGACCTGTGGTGATGTCATAAGGGGGCGAGGCTGAGAACTGGAGAGTATTCTTGTGGATGAAGGACCTGTGGTGATGTCATGAGGGGACGGGGCTGAGAAGATGCTGGTGCATGAAGGACATGTGATCATTGTCCTCTTATATCTCCTCCTGTAATGTGATAGATAGATAGATAATAGATAGATAGGACATAGATAGATAATAGATAGATAGAGATAGATAGATAGGGGATAGATAAATAGATAATAGATATATAATAGATAGATAGGACATACGAGATAGATAGATAGAGAGATAGAGAAATAGATAGAGAGATAGATAATATATAGATAATAGATAGATAGAGATAGATAGATAGATAATAGATAGATAGAGATAGATAGATAATAGATAGATAGAGATAGAGAGATAGATAGGAAATAGATAATAGATAGATAGAGATAGATAGGAAATGGATATCTAGCAGCTCATCACATATCTTGGATTGTACATGTATGATCACAACCAGCTCACCCAATGAGGCTATGTTCACACTGCGTATGTTTCTGCACGTAGTTTTGAGGTTGATGCGTTCGCTTGAAAGTATACTATATACGCCCGCACAATACACACTACGTATGAGCTTACGGCCGGATCGTATACGGCGCTGTGAAAAATGAACAAGACCATTGTTTGAGGACGGAAATGTTCCAACTCACGGCCACGGCCATGGATTTCCATGCGGTCCCGTACGGAGTACTTATTTCAGCTAAATTGAACTTGATTTTTCGATCCAAAAGGTTCTGTGAGTTTTATTGGGCTGGGCGAAGATTTCCAAGTAAATGACCTGCCTCAGATCGCTTCGAATCAAGCTAGGGAAGCATAACTCTACTACTGGAGTATGTTCGCGGTTCGTAGTTTCAGCCGCACATGTACGCCAGCGTACGAAATGCGGCTGGACTCATATGCAGTGTGAACATAGCCTTAATGTCTAAAAACATATTACCTATACCACTATTATTTTTAGGCAAAGAAAATCTGGTTAAAAGGGATCTCCAGAATTAAGAAAAAAAAACATAGTTGCTTTCTTCCAAAACAGCGCCACCCCTGCTCTTAGGTTGTGTGTGGTATCACAGCTTGGCACTATTCACTTCATTTGAATACCACACACAAACTGAGGACAAGAGTGTTGCTGTCTGTGGAAGAAGGCAGCTATATTTTTCTAATCTTAAGCACTTTAAATTTTTTTGTGGTTCTGTATGTCAAATGTACAGACGCTTCTTACACTGCTCTTTATCCTTATCCACTATGAGTAATGTAGAAGAATATTCCCTTTATTATTCAGAAAGTCTTGTCACCTGCTGAGGTTTCCTATGGGTAAGGTTGGTTGGGGGCCCAATCAGACTCACTCGCCCCCCCTAGGCTGAACCCCTAGCTACGCCCCTGATAGAACCTATCATCCCTCTCCTTCCCTGTATCCATCCCCTCCTTGGTTGAACTTGATGGACATCTGTCTTTTTTCAACCGTATTAACTATGTAACTATGTCAATAAAATTTCCCCTATATATTTATAACCAGGCTCTATAGTCAGCATGCTGCCGACATACCACACACAACATATAAAAGCAGACTAGTAAAAGGTCATTGCTAACCGACCATAGTGCTATTGTACACATATAAAATAGTAGCCAGATACAGTATAGTGATCACATTACACAAACAGCCAACCGGTATATAAAGGACATATATATCATATATCACTCTCTGAACCTCTGAACTTGTTCTGTGGTATCTGACAACAACCACTGGAACATTTTTCCAATTCAAAGTCAAAGATGGTCCTTTTGGAGTCTTTAATTAAAAAGTCTATTGATCTTAATGGTGAAAAAAGTACTATGTGTGAACAACTTAAAATAAGGGCAAACAGCGGACCATTGTTTTGATAGATTAAACTAAGATGGTGACTATTATTTTACAGTGTGTAAACATGGCCTCCCTCAGATGTTAAATTGGACTGAGATCCTGGCCTGGGAATTTGGTGGTCAGGCCAACACCTTGATCTCTTTTTCATGCACTTGAAACCTTTCCTGAACAATTCTGCAGTGTGGCAGGGTGAATTATCTTGCTGAAAGAGGCCACTGCGCTTAGGAAATACTGTCGCCATTAAAGAATTTCCTAGGTCTGCAAAGATATTTATTTAGATAGCCCAGTTCAACAGAACATATGTGGCACTCATCAATCAATGCTACTCATCAATCAATGCTCATAGTCCTGGGAAGCAGATGCATGCAGGGGCCCCTGTGTCCCAGGACCATGTGTGTTTTTTTATTGAAATAAATTGCATTGATTGAAGCTTCGCTGCGTGAGTGCCACATGTGTTCTGTTAAAGAGGACCCCCTCCTGACCCCCCCGCTAGAGCCCCCTATACTTACCTGATCGCGCCAGCTTGAGTGGTGACAGGTTTCCTTTAAGCTGGACTATATGTTAGACTTTATCTTACCATGTTGAGCACCTGAAGCCTAGGGGTCACAGCTTCAGGTTATACCACTGCAAAGTAAAGTCCCTATTACATGGGGCGACTAGAGAAGCAAACGAGAGCCATCAGCGCTTGTTTGCTCCTTGTTCCCCACTTGCTGAAGTCGCCATTACATGCAGCGGCAGGGAGCAGGTGAGTATAGGGGGGGGCCGCGCAGAGGGGGGGGGGGGGGTTGTCGGTCTGCCTAAGTGATCGCTGGATCGTCCGCGCAGCCCATAGAGGTTGGTGGTGGTCTGCTGCCGCCGCTCTTGTTCCGCAGGGCGATAGCAGCAAATCGCTGCTATCACAGTCGTTTGTCTTTCAACAATGTTGGCTGATTGTTGCCTTCTATTACACTTGACGATTATCGGCTGTAACGGCCGATATCAGCTGAATATGGACAATAATCGTTCAGTGTAATAGGGTCCTAACTAATAAGGTCTGTAGTGCAGAGACTATCTCTCTTTATGTTGTGGATTTATGTAGGTAGTACTTATCCAAGCAATGTCTACTTGA
This sequence comes from Dendropsophus ebraccatus, assembly GCF_027789765.1. Taxonomy (NCBI): domain Eukaryota; kingdom Metazoa; phylum Chordata; class Amphibia; order Anura; family Hylidae; genus Dendropsophus; species Dendropsophus ebraccatus. The sequence continues at coordinate 98,831,912 of NC_091460.1, read as the reverse complement.
ATGCTACAACCCAAGGTTTCCCTGCACAACATTGCAACATTATATGAAAGAAAATTTGATTTATGAAACGTGGCTCCTTCTTCCATTGCTACATGTCCAGCAGGGATGCTCATGCGCCTATTGCAGGTATTTTCAGGAGTAGAAAGAGGTCATCATAGTCACTCCTCATGTAGGATTGAAATCCAGATGATAATCTCTAAAAGACAATCGACTTTACTGCAGTCTTTAGTCTTAACTCCAGTAAATAATAAGCTGCCATAAACTGAAACATGTACAGTATAAACATATGTCTAATAGCAGATAAGCTTTGTTTTAGTAATGTAAATGAACAACAGAACAGGCTGTTCTAAATAAGGAGCGTATTACATGGCCAGACATTTGCTTTAAGGGATTGCTGCTCTGCTAGATTGGTGCTTGCTTACCGAGCCTATTACATGGTTCGATTAGGTCATTGCTATTGATGTATGTGCATCCCGTGCTGCTTATAGAAAATAATAAAGTTATATACTTACCTGTCAGCGTTCCCTAGTGCCCTGCTGTCTCTTCCCCACTTACCGCAGCTGTTGCTAAAGCTTCTAAAACTGTCTGGGCAGTGACATCCCGCTCAGCCATTCACTTACAGAGACGGGACAGTGCTGGCCTGTCACTTCAGAGATGGCCTCAGAAGCTGGGGAACAGGCAGCAGGATACCGGGGAGCATTGATAGACAAGTAAAACTTGAAGTTTGCTTACAAACAGCCTGTATTCACCTGAAGGGTGAAAGCAAGGGGAGAGACACTTACTTTTACATCCTGAAATCTATATAAAGTATGAAGCAATTTTTATAGGAGTTTAAATATTGGAACTATACAATATTAACCCACCTGATTGGTGCTGAGGAAAGTTTGCAGTACTGCAAGCACTACAACCGACTAAATCTGACCTTATTCTCCTGCCTACACCCCCCATTTACTGACGTGAGAAAGCTTTACCCTCAGTAACCAAACAACTTCTCAACAAGATTACACATCAACATTGTGGTTTTGTTTGAAATGTTACTAGTAAATGAGATCAGGTTGTACAGGAAACCGTTCCTGAGCTACAACCTCTGCATCATAGTCAGGAGGAGCATTGTATTATGTCACTTACATGAGCATATGTGTTACATTTGCTTTCTATGACTGTTGGTATGTTTTACAACACACATTAGTACATGTTACAACAACTCAAAAGTAATGAATGCAACATGCACAAAGGAAACGACGCAGGCTGTGACATGCCTGAAGGGTCAGGAGCTCATATCAAGCATTCCTCATATCTTACAGAAGTGACATGTACAAAGTGACTCTCCTAACACTGACACCCAGCAATGGCACATATACTAACACTGACACCCAGCAATGGCACATATACTAACACCGACACCCAGCAATGGCACATATACTAACACCGACACCCAGCAATGGCACATATACTAACACCGGCACACAGCAATGGCAGATATACTAACACCGGCACACAGCAATGGCAGATATACTAACACCGGCACACAGCAATGGAATATATACTAACAATGACACCCAGCAATGGCACATATACTAACACTGACACCCAGCAATGGCACATATACTAACACCGACACCCAGCAATGGCACATATACTAACACTGACACCCAGCAATGGCACATATACTAACACCGACACCCAGCAATGGCACATATACTAACACCGGCACACAGCAATGGCAGATATACTAACACCGGCACACAGCAATGGCAGATATACTAACACCGGCACACAGCAATGGCACATATACTAACACCGGCACACAGCAATGGCACATATACTAACACTGACACCCAGCAATGGCACATATACTAACAATGACACCCAGCAATGGCACATATACTAACACCGACACCCAGCAATGGAACATATACTAACACCGGCACACAGCAATGGCAGATATACTAACACTGACACCCAGCAATGGCACATATACTAACACTGACACCCAGCAATGGCACATATACTAACAATGACACCCAGCAATGGCACATATACTGACACTGACACACAGCAATGGCACATATACTAACACTGACAGCAATGGCGGATAACATTTCACAGATTCTTCTGCCTGCCCCCGCTTGACATGTAAATTCTTTTGACGAACGATGGATTCTGCCCAACCATAGAATGGAGTTTATGGCACGGGCAGAGAGTGAAGCAGGAGCGCGGTGACCAGCGGCGGAATGCACAGGATGTTCTCCGTGCACATTCTGATGTCTGATTGCGCCCTCAGGCCAGGTTCAGACTATGTAACTGTGCGGCTGTATTTGCGGCTGTAATTGTGCAGCGGTATTTTCGGTGGTTCATGCGTACGCTGGAAAGTATAGGATATACGGCTGCACAGTGCACACTATGTATGAATCTATGGCGCGATCGTAAACGGACCCGTAAAAAATGAACAAGACCATTGTTTGCGGCTGGACATGCGGCCGAGGATTGACAGGTGGTCCGTACGGAGTACTTCAAAAATAGCCGGCAATGATGCCGAATGCCGATGCCTCTAAGAGTTAATATATTAAATTAATAAAACACATTTTCTTTGTAATCAAGTCCCTTTCGTTGGTCAATAATTTAATTCTAACGAATCCATCATTTTGCAATTAAATATACTGTTAAAATAAATAGATATATAAATAAATGTATATTTATCTATATATTTATTTTTTGACAGTATATTTAAAGGACAACTCCCGCGGGACCCCAAAAAAAAAAAAACACAGACACACACAGACACCATACTCACCATCTCTCCGGTGACGATCGCCACTCGATTCGCCCGCCGTCCGCCTCTCCGTCGCCGCCTTCCGCCATCCAGCGATGTCTCCAACTTCCGGGTCCAGGGGATGGAAAAGGCTGCCCGTGCGCTTGCGCACCGGCAGCCTTTTCATTGGCTGGAGCGCATCACATGGCTTCCAGCAAGCTCAGCCAATCAGGGCTGAGCAAGCTGGAAGCCATGTGATGCGCTCCAGCCAATGAAAAGGCTGCTGGTGCACATGCGCACCAGCAGCCTTTTCATCCCCATTCACTTTGCATGAAGACGCCGAGGAGGAAGAAGACCCGGACCGCCCCTCGGCTCTGACGTCGTCGTCACCAGATGCCGCCCCGGAGAAGAGGACCGTGACGATCGTAATAGGTAATGTATAAATTCCTTAACTTCCGGGGTGGGGGGTCGGGGGTCCGAAAGTGGGGGAAGGGGGCCAGGCCGGGTATTTAACCACATTACAAAGTTATATAACTTTGTAATGTGTGTTAAATGAGCAAAAAAAAATTTTTGTGGGAGTTGTCCTTTAATTGCACAATGATGGATTCGTTAGAATTAAATTATTGACCAACGAAACTGAATTTATTTCATCGAAAATGTGTTTTATTAATTAAATATTAATTAGTACAGGAAGCTCCATAAGCCGTTAATTCATATTCCCGGCAATAGATCTTTCTGTACTAATCATCACTTTACTTAAATGAAAACATCAAATGTTTCTTCTAATTATGTTATCACAATAGCATTATTAGAAGAAACATTTAGAATTATATGTGCGCTCAGCTGATTGGCTGATCGGCTCAGCGCACATATAATTAGCAGGTCCGCAGCACAGTGACTTCATTGTGCTGCGGACCAGCGAAGAGGCAACATCGGGGTGAGTATACAGCTCTCCCCACCCCCTCCCCAGCACTGCACCCCTCCCAGCAAGGAAGGGGGGGTCAGTTAACCCCTTCCTTGCTGGGATGGGTGCAGTCTGACATCAGTCTGGCCCCCAAGGGGTTAAGGGGGATGCAATACATCCTCCATTAACCCTTGGGGGCCAGACTGTAAGCAGCGATCTGTAAAAATGCTGCATACTGTAAGGAGCACAACACCGCTCACAATGATGGGTGTTGTGCTCCTGTTTGTGTGTTTTTTGTGTGTTTCTCCCTTTTTGTTTTTCAGATATCGGTATCCTGTGGATTACGTCGGATTCCGTGGACTACGTCGATGACCAGCGTTTTTTTAATGTTTTTCTTTAATAAAATGGTCAATGAGGGGTGTGGGGGTGTTTTTATTTGAATAAAAAAAATTTTTAACTTGTGTCTTGTCTTTATTTCTTTACTTTATAGACTTAGTAGTGGAAGCCGTCTAATAAACGGAATCCATTACTAAGTTGGGGCCTAGTGTTAGCCGGTATAAAATGGCTAACACTAACCCCCTATTATTACCCCAGTACCCAATGCCATCAGGGGTACTGGGAAGAGCCGGGTGCCAGTGGTCCCGGAGCGTCAAAATTGGCGCTCCTAGACCGGGCGGCAGCAGGCTGGTAAGATTTAGGCTGGGGAGGGCCTAAACCAATGGCTCTTCCCACCCTGGTGTTACCAGGCTGCTGTCGTTTGGTTTTTAACCCAGCTGGTTATAAAAATAGGGGGGACCCTATGCGTTTTTTTTATTTATTTATTTAAAAAAAAAACGCATAGGGTCCCCCCTATTTTTATAACCAGCCGGGTTAAAAACCAAACAACAGCAGCCTGGTAACACCAGGATGGGAAGAGCCATTGGTTTAGGCCCTCCCCAGCCTAAATCTTACCAGCCTGCTGCCGCCCGGTCCAGGAGCGCCAATTTTGACGCTCCGGGACCACTGGCACCCGGCTCTTCCCAGTACCCCTGGTGGCATTGGGTACTGGGGTAATAATAGGGGGTTAGTGTTAGCCATTTTATACCGGCTAACACTAGGCCCCAACTTAGTAATGGATTCCGTCTATTAGACGGCTTCCACTACTAAGTCTATAAAGTAAAGAAATAAAGACAAGACACAAGTTAAAAAATTTTTTATTCAAATAAAAACACCCCCACACCCCTCATTTTATTAAAAAAAAACATTAAAAAAACACTGGTCATCGACGTAGTCAACGGAATCCGACGTAATCCACAGGATACCGATATCTGAAAAACAAAAAGGGAGAAACACACAAAAAACACACAAACAGGAGCACAACACCCATCATTGTGAGCGGTGTTGTGCTCCTTACAGTATGCAGCATCTTTACAGATCGCTGCTTACAGTCTGGCCCCCAAAGGGTTAATGGAGGATGTATTGCATCCCCCTTAACCCCTTGGGGGCCAGACTGATGTCAGACTGTGTCACGGCCGCGGCGGCGTCCCGTGCTCCGGGCCGCCGCCGCGACCTCCCTCCATCTCATGCAGCTGCCGGGGTCCCTGTGCAGGGACCCGGCGCTGCTACACGTTCGGCCCCGGGGGGCGCCTCACCTCTCCACGCTCCTGTCTCTCGCTGTGCCGGCCGGCGCGCGCGTCCCCGCCTCCTAGGGCGCGCGCGCGCCGGCTGTCTCAGATTTAAAGGGGCAGTGCGCTCCTAATTGGTAGTTGCACCCAATCACTCCCCTATAAATCCCAGCATGCCCTGTCCCCTGTGTTGGAGTCTCTACATGCTTCCCATAGCGTTTGGCCCAGCTCCCTGTTGTTCCTGTGTCCTGTCCGTTACCTGGTCCCAAGTCCCTGTTCCTGAGTCCTGTCCGTTACCTGGTCCCAAGTCCCCGTTCCTGGTTCCTGTTCCCCTGTCACTCCACCTGTTCCCGTGTCCAGCCTGTCACGTGCTCTCTCATCTGCAGACTATTGCCTGTGCCATCTCCTGCCACGCCTCGCCTGCCGACACCAGCAACCAAGCCAGGGGTAGCGACCTGGGGGTCGCCTGCCGCAGAAAGTCCATCCCGCCTTGCGGCGGGCTCTGGTGAAAACCAGCGGCCCCTTAGACTCCGCTCCCTGTTGAGGTTTGTGCCATCGCTGGTGCCGGTCCAGTGGATCCACTACTCCGGGCGTTACAGTAGACTCCAACCATGGATCCCGGCGAGGTGCCTGATATCCGTGAGGTAGCCCGAGTGGTCGCCCTACAGGCTCAACAGATCCAGCAACAGTCACAGCTGATCCAACAACTGACTGCAGCCGTACAGCAGCATACCACAGCTCAGCAGTCATCACCCCCGGCAACCTCTTCAAAACTACGACTGGCTCTCCCAAGTAAATATGGAGGTGACCCCAAGTTGGGCAGAGGATTCCTGACCCAGTGCACTATGTATATCGAACTTTTAAGCAGTCAGTTTGCCACCGAGCGCTCTAAAGTGGCTTTCATTATCAGCCTATTGGAAGGTCGAGCTCTGGCCTGGGCCACACCACTATGGGACCGTAATGATCCGGTTGCTGCCAATTTCCGAATCTTCTTGGACGAGTTCCGCTCTGTCTTTGAGGAACCTGCCCGTGCGTCTTCAGCTGAGACTGCTCTTCTCAATCTATCCCAAGGTACTTCCTCCGTTGGTGACTACGCCATCCAGTTCCGCACCCTGGCTGCGGAGCTAGACTGGAATGAGGCCGCTCTGATTGCCACCTTTAAAAAGGGCCTGTCCAGTCAAGTGAAGGATGTCCTCGCTGCCCGGGACCTGCCTACCTCCCTGAACGAACTTATCCTACTAGCTACCAGAGTCTACACCAGGTTCGCCGAGAGAGAGGAGGAGGTCCGGCAAGGACGGCGTCTGAGTCTGCCCCGTCGCCATCCCCGGCTGGCACCGGTGTTCCAGAATCCCGTGGCTCCCATGTCTCAGTCGCCTCCAGAGGTTCCTATGCAGGTGGAACGTGCTCGCCTGACGACTGATGAGAGGAACCGTCGACTGGCCCAAAATCTCTGCCTCTATTGCGGTGGCGCGGATCACTATCGGCAGAGATGTCCCCAACGCCTTCAGCGTCCGGGAAACGCTCGCACCTAGGTCCGGTGGGAGAGGCCTTCCTAGGTGTGAATGCCACCTCTACAAGGTTGACTATGCCCGTCTCTATCCAGACACCCTCAGGGCAAGTTTTTCAGTCTACTGCCCTCATCGACTCTGGCTCTGCTGGCAGTTTCATCTCTGCTTCGTTGGTCCAAAGATGGCGGCTACCCGTTATCCAGCTTGCCCAACCCCGGTCTATCTCTTCGGTTACGGGGGAGATTCTTTCCGAAGCTGTGTACAGCCAGACGGCACCCCTCGTCCTCCAGGTGGGCGCCTTACATCAGGAGAAGATCTCCTTCTATGTCTTGCGCCATTCCTCTTCCAACCTCCTGCTGGGTCTTCCTTGGCTGCAATTCCATACCCCTAAGCTGGACTGGAGAACTGGGGAGGTTCTCAGCTGGGGCCAGGACTGTCATAACCGGTGTCTGAGATCTCCTCAACCCAAGTGCTCTACAAGGTCACCTGCTTATGTCAAGCCTCTATCCGGGCTACCGGAGGACTACCAAGACTTTGTCGATGTTTTCTCGGCCAAGGAGGCAGACTCACTACCACCCCATCGGGCCTATGATTGCCCTATAGACCTCCTTCCAGGGGCTTCTCCTCCACGTGGTCGAGTATACCCTCTCTCTGTGCCCGAGACTGAAGCCATGTCCTCCTATATCCAGGAGAACTTACAAAAGGGCTTCATCCGTAAATCCACGTCTCCAGCTGGCGCCGGATTCTTCTTTGTTCAGAAGAAGGACGGTTCCCTCCGCCCATGCATAGACTATCGGGGCTTAAATAAGGTGACTGTTAAGAACCGCTATCCTCTTCCGCTTATTCCAGAACTATTCGACCGTCTTCGTGGAGCTAAGATCTTCTCCAAGCTGGATCTCAGGGGAGCGTATAACTTGGTCCGAATTCGTAAAGGAGACGAATGGAAGACCGCTTTCAACACCAGGGATGGGCACTACGAATATCTGGTCATGCCATTCGGCCTATGCAATGCCCCAGTGGTCTTCCAGGAATTCGTGAACGATATCTTCCGAGACCTCCTCTATGTCTGCGTCATTGTCTATTTGGATGACATTTTGGTCTTCTCCCCGGACCAGCAGACTCATGTGGCACAAGTGCGTCAGGTTCTACGAAGACTACGGGCCAATCATCTATACGCCAAGCTTGAGAAGTGTGTTTTCCATCAGCGCAGCCTTCCATTTCTTGGCTATATCGTCTCCGATCAGGGCCTACAAATGGATCCAGCCAAGCTCGCAGCTGTCCTTCAATGGCCACGCCCTGTGGGACTTAGAGCTATCCAAAGTTTCCTGGGCTTCGCCAACTATTACCGGCAATTCATCCCTCACTTCTCTACCCTGGTCGCACCCATTGTGGCTCTCACTAAAAAGAAGGCGGACCCCAGACGTTGGCCTCCAGAGGCCGAACAAGCCTTCAATAGCCTCAAGTCTGCCTTTGCCTCTGCTCCTGCTCTAGTCCGCCCGGATGTCTCCAGGCCGTTTTCTCTCGAGGTCGATGCTTCTTCTGTGGGCGCAGGAGCCATTCTCTCGCAAAGGGACACATCAGGCAAGACCAGAACCTGCGGGTTCTTTTCCAAGACTTTCTCCCCTGCCGAGAGGAACTATACCATTGGGGACCGCGAACTCCTGGCCATTAAGTTGGCACTGGAGGAGTGGCGTCATCTACTAGAGGGGGCTAAACACCCTGTTAACATTTACACGGACCACAAGAACCTCCTCTACCTCCAATCGGCTCAACGCCTCAATCCCAGGCAGGCTCGGTGGTCCCTCTTCTTTTCTCGGTTCAACTATACCATCCACTTCCGTCCAGCCGAGAAGAACCTAAAGGCCGATGCATTATCCCGAGCATCCGATGTCATGGGGCAAGAGGAATCTCCTCGTCACATAATACCTCCCGACCGCCTAGTACCAGTTGCCACTTCTGCTCTGCAGAGACTGCCTCCCGGGAAGACTTATGTGCGCCCCGCACTCCGTAAACGCATCTTGAGGTGGGGGCATTCCTCCTTGGTAGCCGGGCATCCAGGAACCCAAAAGACCGGGCAATTGATCTCCCGTCACTACTGGTGGCCCAATCTCCTCCAGGATGTCAAAGATTTTGTGGCTTCCTGTGCAGTTTGTGCCAGGAATAAGTCTCCCCGTCAAAGACCTGCCGGCCTACTTTTGCCCTTGCCAGTCCCGGACCATCCCTGGCACCACATTGGGATGGATTTTATCACAGACCTACCTCCATCTGCGGGCAATACAGTCATTTGGGTGGTGACGGACCGCTTCTCCAAAATGGCTCACTTCGTGGCCCTTCCTGGTCTGCCCTCTGCTCCTCGTCTGGCTCAGTTGTTCTTCCGACACATCTTCCGCCTGCATGGACTTCCTCTTCACATTGTGTCCGACCGAGGCTCTCAATTTGTCTCTAAGTTTTGGCGTGCCCTCTGCTCGCAACTCCAAGTGAAGCTGGACTTCTCTTCGGCCTATCATCCTCAGACTAACGGGCAAGTGGAGAGAGTCAATCAGATTCTGGGTAACTACCTACGCCATTTTGTTTCCAGCCGCCAAGACAACTGGGCCGATCTACTCCCATGGGCAGAATTCTCATATAACCATCTGGACTCGACTTCCACAGGCAAGTCTCCTTTCTATGTGGTCTACGGGCATCATCCTCGTCCTCCTCTGCCTCTCTCTCCATCCTCCGAGGTCCCAGCCGTGGAGGAGTTGTTATCTGACCTGCAATCGATCTGGGAACAAACTCGACAGTCATTACTCAAAGCCTCTAAACGCATGAAGGATCAGGCTGATAAGAGGAGGAGACCTGCCACAAATTTTCTCCCAGGTGACAAAGTCTGGCTCTCGGCCAAATATGTCCGACTCAAGATTCCCAGCTACAAGTTGGGTCCTCGATTCCTCGGTCCTTTCTCGGTGCTAAGACGCATCAACCCTGTCACCTACAAGCTCCGCCTACCCCCCACTATGCGGATTCCGAACTCCTTCCATGTTTCCCTATTAAAACCAGTGGTTCTGAACCGGTTCTCAGATAAGTCTTCGTTCTCTGCTCCTCAAGCCGTCTCTGACGACGTCTACGCTGTTAAAGACATTCTGGCCATGAAGACTGTCAGAGGGAGAAGGTTCTTCCTGGTGGATTGGAAAGGATTCGGTCCTGAGGAGAGGTCCTGGGAACCCGAGGCTAACATCCTGGACCAAGATCTCATCAAGAGGTTCCTGCAGGTTAGAAAGAGGGGGAGGCCAAAGGGGGGGGGTACTGTCACGGCCGCGGCGGCGTCCCGTGCTCCGGGCCGCCGCCGCGACCTCCCTCCATCTCATGCAGCTGCCGGGGTCCCTGTGCAGGGACCCGGCGCTGCTACACGTTCGGCCCCGGGGGGCGCCTCACCTCTCCACGCTCCTGTCTCTCGCTGTGCCGGCCGGCGCGCGCGTCCCCGCCTCCTAGGGCGCGCGCGCGCCGGCTGTCTCAGATTTAAAGGGGCAGTGCGCTCCTAATTGGTAGTTGCACCCAATCACTCCCCTATAAATCCCAGCATGCCCTGTCCCCTGTGTTGGAGTCTCTACATGCTTCCCATAGCGTTTGGCCCAGCTCCCTGTTGTTCCTGTGTCCTGTCCGTTACCTGGTCCCAAGTCCCTGTGTCCTGTCCGTTACCTGGTCCCAAGTCCCCGTTCCTGGTTCCTGTTCCCCTGTCACTCCACCTGTTCCCGTGTCCAGCCTGTCACGTGCTCTCTCATCTGCAGACTATTGCCTGTGCCATCTCCTGCCACGCCTCGCCTGCCGACACCAGCAACCAAGCCAGGGGTAGCGACCTGGGGGTCGCCTGCCGCAGCAAGTCCATCCCGCCTTGCGGCGGGCTCTGGTGAAAACCAGCGGCCCCTTAGACTCCGCTCCCTGGTGAGGTTTGTGCCATCGCTGGTGCCGGTCCAGTGGACCCACTACTCCGGGCGTTACAGACTGCACCCATCCCAGCAAGGAAGGGGTTAACTGACCCCCCCCCCCCCTTCCTTGCTGGGAGGGGTGCAGTGCTGGGGAGGGGGTGGGGAGAGCTGTATACTCACCCCAATGTTGCCTCTTCGCTGGTCCGCAGCACAATGAAGTCACTGTGCTGCGGACCCGCTAATTATATGTGCGCTGAGCCGATCAGCCAATCAGCTGAGCGCACATATAATTCTAAATGTTTCTTCTAATAATGCTATTGTGATAACATAATTAGAAGAAACATTTGATGTTTTCATTTAAGTAAAGTGATGATTAGTACAGAAAGATCTATTGCCGGGAATATGAATTAACGGCTTATGGAGCTTCCTGTACTAATTAATATTTAATTAATAAAACACAATTTCGTTGAAATAAATTCAGTTTCGTTGGTCAATAATTTAATTCTAACGAATCCATCATTGTGCAATTAAATATACTGTCAAAAAATAAATATATAAATAAATATACATTTATTTATATATCTATTTATTTTAACAGTATATTTAATTGCAAAATGATGGATTAGTTTAAATTTAATTATTGAACAACGAAAGGCACTTTATTACAACGAAAATGTGTTTTATTATTTTAATAGATTAACCATGAGAGACATCGGCATATTGCAGAGGATCGCAAACCCCGGTAATAGCAATTCATGTAAACTGTGTTCCCTGCTTTCCCAGATGCATCCAGAGGTGTTTGCATCACTTTCTTAAGATTTTATTTGTTATTTTTAGTTGAACCAGATTTCAAAGTAAATGACCGTATGTTTTGAGCCGCATGTCTATTTTTTCCCACGGCCGGAGTTTCATCCGCACATTTACAGCCGCATAAAAAATACAGCCGCACAGTTACATAGTGTGAACCTAGCCCTACACTGAAACACAGCAATCACACATGTACTAGCACTGACATACATACTAATTATAATACTGACACACAGCGGTGACACATATACTAACACTGACATACATACTAAGGCCATGTTCACACAAGGTATGGTTAGCATAAAACACGGCCATTGTTGCAATTTGCAATAACGGCCTTGATTTATGTTAAACATACGTTGTATTTGAATAAATGGAACACATAGAATACACTCTGTCCGGGATTCTGCTCATTGAATAGCGGCTGCAGTTCACACCCGCACACTCCATTGTGTGCAGCGGTGAATTGGGATGTGGCCCACATCCGAATTCACCAGAAATTAAGATCATTCGGCCAGTACTGCAGTACCAGCCACTCTGTGACCCGCCCGGGTCACAGAACGGCCGGTGTTATATCATGTGTAAACATGTATATAACCTACATGATGATTAACAAACCTAATGATTAACAAAAACATATTGTGCAAAAATAGTAATGGTAACAAGTAAAAAGCTTATTGATAAAAAGCAAAAAAGTTAGACTAGAGAAAATTATATTAATGGACAAACCTGGCCTCTGATGCCTCGCTCCACCGCACCGTTACCATTACTATATATGTTGGGTTACTGAACTTGTTTGTTTTTGTATAGGGCCTGTATTGCATGTCCTATTGTGATTGTAAGATTCCCCCATACATGACCAGTTTACCTTTATGACTACCGGTAACCTCATTTTGTGATATTTATATATGCATACTCTTTGCAATGACATTGATGTTAAGCCCCTGCAACCAAGAGTGTGCGCCTGGCTATTTTTCTATGTAACTGCGCATGTCCTAGTAAAGTGTATTGTGTATTTTATGGATTTTACTAATTGAGTGGATTTATAAAGACATATTTTTGTACAATATGGTTTTGTTAGTCATTATGTAGATTATGTATTTGGGATTTTGTTGATTAACTATTTCACTACTGCAAAGGTTTTTTGCTAGAATATTGCGTGCATGTGTGAACATGGCCTAACACCGACACACAGCAATGACACATATACTAACACAAGGCAAAACCCTCTTCTAGAAAATGTAAAACCAATTCATTTTTTATACTATTGAGTAGAGATGAGACGTCCCAACTCTCTGCATTTGATTACCAGAGGCTGAGGTTGTTGGATGCTACACTAGGGAGTCCGGGAAAACATGGATACAGCCTATGGCACTATTTGCTGATCAGTCAGGTGCTGACACCCTCATGAGCTTTTTAACCACTGCAATACACAATGAATGTGGCTGGAAGCAGTTGGCTTCTTTCACTGCAGTTACTGTTCAGCTGATGTGGCTGATTGCTTTTGGCTCTGTCTACAGTATATGGCGGGTGCCAAACAGTTAAGTATAGGCCATGCATCCTATTAGCCTGGAAAAACCCATTGATGCTTAAAGAGGATGTACCACCAGGTACATCCTCTTTAACCTGAAGCCACAGATCGAATGGCGCCGGCACGGGGAAGCCGGTGCCACGGTCCGTTTTCCTGACCGAGGCCCGGTTCCCGTGCACGGCGCCGTTCTATGCACTGGAACCGGACGGTGCTCAAGCACTGGAGGTAGGCCGGGCCGCCCACAGTGGGAAGGAATTCCCTCCCCTGTATGGTGCGGCTCCATTCATTCTAAGGGAGCCGCGTCATACAGGGCAGGGAATTCCCTCCCACTGGGGGCGGCCCTGCCTACCTCCAGTCAATCCGTGGCTTCGGGTTAAAGAGGATGTACCTGGTGGTACGTCCTCTTTAAAGTGGTATTCCAGTGAAATAATTTGCAGCAGTAAAGGAGAAAAATGGACCCTCTGCTGCCACCAGTGGCTGTTGGGAACTGCAGGGTTTCAGAAGCTCTGTTCCTGGCACAGTAATATATTCTAAGCCTTCCCTAATATCTATTTTAATCCATATTATCATTAGAATAGACATTACGTCTTGGAAAGCTGTCTGTGCTACTAGTGCTGCGGCTACTGAACAGTGAAGCAGAACAAGCTGGCATAACTATCAATCAGCACTTTGTCGCAGGCTGTTTCTATGTCTATTCTATTGCTAATATGTGTTAAAACAGACATTATGGAAGGCTCAGTATCGCTAACACATGCATGCAGCAGCATCAGCAATATCTAACTGTGTTGGGACCATTGCTTCTAAACCCCTGTAGTTCCTGACTCAGCCACTGGTGACAGCAGAGCCATGTCACCTTTTACTGCTGCCTTTCAATTGCAACATGAAAATTTTTTTTTAATAAAGTTATATACAGTTACTTTATAAAAGAAACGTAAAAAAAAAATAGAATACCCCTTTAGGCATACAGTATTTTTACTCGGTATTTTGCAATTTTTTTGCAAAATTTTCATCCCATTTAGTGAGCCTCAATCTCAAGAAGTGTTATTAGGACTGTCTGCTTATGTTGGAGTGCAAGCAAAAATCTAAATCTAACAATATAGGAGCTCCTGCACACAACAGTATAAAGGATATAGGTGATCTGCATCCTGAATACAGTAAAAAAAGCGCTGCATGCCCTGTCAGGTGCCATATACAGGGCCACACTCCATCTTAATTGTTTAGGGAAAGAACCCACTGTTAGGGTCCTATTACACCAGCATATTCTGATTTTTTTACGCCAAAGCCAGGAATAGAATATAAACTAGTCATAAAGGAAAAACTGAGATTTCTCCTCTTTTCAAATCCATTTCTGGCTTTGGCTTAAAAAAATCTGTCAGATAATCTGTTGGTGTAATTGGGCCCTTATATTCACAATACTGAGCCACAGGAACCACAATACAGTGTGCAACATGGTTTTCTATTGTGTATGGTATTGTGTTCTGTAATAAACCTATGCATGCAAACTAACACTTGGGTAAAGCTTCTTCCTCCACCTATATACCTCCTTTACAATAATATAAAGCATTCATTCTGCAGTGTAAAGTTCATACTACAGTGTATAGTTTTATAACCTACCATATACAAGAGTGTCTTCGTATTGGGTAGCGTGTATATGACAGCATTCTCTCTTCGATTCTTGCACAGCTGGGGACAAGGGAAAGAAGTTGTGCACTGGAATGTGCTACAGAGAACCCATAAGGTATCCCATGATTGGTAATCCAGAGGAAATATCCAGAAGCTTCTCTACTGAGAATCCAATGGGACTTCTGTGTGTGCCATACAGTATGAGGGCAGGAACGCAGAACAATTTGATTCTGAAATACTCCTATTTCCAGAAATTTTAGTCACTGTAGACAAAGCTGCCAACATTGACAATAAACTGAAGTGGAAGTCGTTATTTGTGCTGTATCCTAACATTACTTCTGTGTGTAGTATCCCAGGAAGGCAAGCGTTTACTTCTATAGGGCTGGAAGAGATATCTTGGAGTTCCTGTGCAAAACATGTGCATCGCTCTCCATCAGTTGCGCTTTAAATTGTTGCTTTGTTTTGATCCTCGAATGAGAGGCTGGTACAATGCACTTTGTGTTTCCACACTGCTGCCGGGACTGTCCATGGCACTCCCCTCCTACACACCCACAGAGAATACAAGTACCCTCCCTATACTCTGTCTCTCCCCCTCTCCTTTTCCTGTGTGTCCTGAGTTCTCTGCTCTAACCTGACACCATGTAGAAAGGAGAAGAAAAAAAAAAACTTCACTTCCTTTCTTGTAGCTTTTCTATTGTTGCCAATACAAGTTGTAACAGAGTCCATGAATGCATACTGTACATATATACGTACACACATACACACATACATACCTACGTACATACGCGTTATCATAAGTATTATTTATTTTTAAAGCGCCCTAGATTCCAGAGCGCTATACAAGCAATAGGGGGGGACAAACAGGAACATTACAAGATCAAAAATACATTACATGAATCCAATAAATGGCAGACTGGTACATAGGGAGTGAGGATCCTGCCCGCGAGCTTGGAGGCAGTTGTGTGAGGTACGAACAATGGGGGTGCACAAACGCAGGTGATTGGAGGATCAGAGGTTGCGTGAGGGACGGTATTGGGATATCAGGTTAGAGATATATGGAGGGGACAGGGGACATACATGCATACATACATACAAACATACAGTTCTCCTGCTCAGTCAGTAATGTGATGGTCACCTTCAGTTGACTCTTAGGATGTCTTTCTTATTTCTTTGCAAAACGTGTGTTTCATTTTCCCTAATTCTTATCATCTTCCTGTTGTCTACCTTACTTGGTCATCCCCGCTTGCTGAGGAGTGCGCCTTCTTTCGCTATCAGATGGCGAAACCTTCACATACTTCTTTCACTTCCTCTTTGTATTTCTTATGTGTTACTCCAATCCTTACTTACCTAAACCAAAGCTGAATTACAAGAAAAACTAGAATTAAAAAATCTATGTAGAAACAGATGTGTTTGGAACCCGCATTTTGACAGTTTTTTTTTTCAGTGATGTTTTTCCATTACAAATCACATGATCCCTGGATCAAGTTATTCATCGATTCCCTTTTGAATCACAGGATTTGTAAAGTGAAAACAGCCACAAAAACTGAATGTATGACACCAGCCATAGCTTGTGATCAAAGGACAAAGGCAATTTGTATGTTTAGTTCATGTCAGGATAACAGGCTTTATAGTAATGAAACCATTTGCTTATAGTCACTTTAAAATGCGCTGGTTGTTTTCTCTGTTGTAAGATTCTAGAGGAATTGTTACTCTATTATATACGAGCTGCTGTATCATATGGGCACCTACTGAAGCCTATGATGTAGTTCTTTAGCCAGAGGCAGAAGTGGACCCAGCAGGAAGGTGAAGTAGAGGACATACTTCTTATTTCCCATTCCCTTTAGATCCACTTCTGGTTTTGCTTCAGAGAGCTGCATCAACAGTTCAGTGTTTTTTTTGTTTGTTTTTTAAATTGCTCCGCATGAAACCACTTTAAATATATGGCTACTTAAACAAAACATTTACAACACTTTTATCCTAAGTAAAGGGACACCCCTTTCACCCTCGCTGGATTTTTTGGGGGACGCGCCTCTCAATGAAGCCGGCATATTTTATTATACATGCGGCAGCCTCAGAAAACCCCTCTGTGCCACGTCACGTCCCCTGTCTGCCCACTCGGACAATGTGTTGCACACCTGGCAAAAACGCGCAAATTTTTGTGCAAAGGCTTTGTCTGCATAAGAACCAGCTTTCTGCTGCCAGGGGTGCACAAGGTGCAGCTTTGATAATCCCCCCCCCCCCCCCACCCACCACCTTCTTATTGTCCATGGATAAAGCATTCTTAGCTACATGTTACTAACCAAATCAATTACCAAAGCCAACAGAGTTCAATGCCCCACAATGTCAAATGTGTGAAATGAAATGAAGGCCCCAAAAATGCAATTCATGGCTTATCATATCCCTTATCATGTCATTTAACATATATTTCTCCTCCAACATCCAACTTAAAGGACAGGAACACTTGGGGGGTGTTAGGCTCTAATTGTTAGATAAGAATTACTTTGTGTCATGTCCATATTAACCCCTAGACGACCCTGGACGTAGGGTTACGTCATGGAAGTCTGTCCCCAGACGACCCTGGACGTAACCCTACGTCCTGGGTGTTTCTCCGGCTATGAAGCGTGCTCCGGAGCAGAGCGTGCTTCATAGGAGGTGGGGGCCCTCACCGGTAATGACACGCTGCAGCGATCGCGCTGCCGCGTGTCAATAGCCCCTTAAACGCCGCGACCGCGGCGTTTAAGTGCAAGTGACAGGGGGAGTCCCCTGTCACTTACCAATCGGGACCCCCGCAGTGTGACTGCGGGGGTCCCGATCGTTGAAACGGACCGCCGGAGGTCTCTTACCTGCCTCCGTGCGGTCCGATCGGCGATCTGCTACACTGAGCCTGCACAGGCAGGCTCAATGAGCAGATCGCCGATAACACTGATCAATGCTATGCCTATGGCATAGCAATGGTCAGTGTAAAAATCCAAGTAGTGAATGTAGAAGTCCCCCAAAGGGACTTCAAATGTGTAAAAAAAAAAAGTTCAAAACACTATTACACTACCCCAAAACCCCTCCCCCAATAAAAGTTGAAATCACCCCTCTTTCCCATAATATAAATAAAACATATAAAAATAAATAAATAGATAAACATATAATATACCGTAGAGTGCGTAATTGTCCGATCTATTAAAATATAACAAGCGTCATTGCGAACGGCGAACACGAAAAGAGGGGAAAAAGTGCGCAGATTACCGATTTTATGCTACATTATATATTTAAAAAAATCAATAAAAAGTGATCAAAACGTCCGATCTTCACAAATATGGTATTAATAAAAACTAGAGATCATGGCGGAAAAAATGACACCCCATACAGCCCCGTAGGTGAAAAATAAAACCGTTATAAGTGTCACAATAGGCTCATTTTATTAATATTTAATTGCAAAAAAAAAGGATTTCATAAAAAAAAATATATATAACATTAGAGAATCTGTGTAACCTGCATATGGTTGTGTTCGGGCTGACCTATAGAATAATAGTATCATGTCACTTTTACCATATAGTGCATTACGTAGACACAGGAACCCCCCCAAACGTTACCATATTGCATTCTTTTTTACGATTTCACCTATTTATATCTTCATAAATAATATATTTGGAATTCCATCATACATGTTATGGTAAAATGAATGACGCCATTACACAGTACAACTATTCCTGTAAAAAACAAGCACTAAGGCCCCCTTCACACGTCCGTGTCAGTTTTTACTGTCAGGAAATCCTGATCAGGAGACCTTAAATGTCATCAGGATAGTATCAGGATTTCCTGACAGTAATCCGTTTTTACCATCAGGAAACCATCAGGAAAAACCTTCAGGATTTCCTGATGAGATAATATTGTCTAGTATGCCAACATAAATCACAGGTACCCGTGTACCTGGATGGCCACAGGCTGCAGAACTACAACTCCCATCATGGCCTACCAGCAGAGCCATGATGGGAGTTGTACTTCTGCAACCTGGATGGCCACAGACTGCAGAACTACAACTCCCATCATGGCCTGCCAGCAGAGCCATGATGGGAGTTGTACTTCTGCAACCTGGATGGCCACAGGCTGCAGAACTACAACACCCATCATGGCCTGCCAGCAGAGCCATGATGGGAGTTGTACTTCTGCAACCTGGATGGCCACAGGCTGCAGAACTACAACTCCCATCATGGCCGCCAGCAGAGCCATGATGGGAGTTGTACTTCTGCAACCTGGATGGCCACAGGCTGCAGAACTACAACTCCCATCATGGCCTGCCAGCAGAGCCATGATGGGAGTTGTACTTCTGCAACCTGGATGGCCACAGGCTGCAGAACTACAACTCCCATCATGGCCTGCCAGCAGAGCCATGATGGGAGTTGTACTTCTGCAACCTGGATGGCCACAGGCTGCAGAACTACAACACCCATCATGGCCTGCCAGCAGAGCCATGATGGGAGTTGTACTTCTGCAACCTGGATGGCCACAGGCTGCAGAACTACAACTCCCATCATGGCCGCCAGCAGAGCCATGATGGGAGTTGTACTTCTGCAACCTGGATGGCCACAGGCTGCAGAACTACAACTCCCATCATGGCCTGCCAGCAGAGCCATGATGGGAGTTGTATTTCTGCAACCTGGATGGCCACAGGCTGCAGAACTACAACTCCCATCATGGCCTGCCAGCAGAGCATGGTGGGAGTAGTAGTCCTAAGGGGTAATCTCACCTGTCCCGGATCCTGCTCTGTCGGGGCCGCGAGGTTGGGGTCCGGGTCAGAGTGCAGTGCTGAGGTCCGGGCAGCGGCGGCGGTCGGAGGTGCGGAGCATCCGGCGGGCGGCCCGGTGGTGAGTTCCCGGGGGGGGGGGGGGGGGGGGGGGGGGGGGCGGGGGTGGCGGGGGGGGAGAGGGTCAGATGCGGCAGCGGCGGCAGCGGCAGCGGCGGCGGCGGCGGCGGGGGCGGGGGGACGGGGGCGGCGGAGGTACTGGGGGTTAGGCGGCGGCGGCGGCGACGGCGGGGATCTGTAGTGCCGGGCAGCGTGTGCGGTGCGGGGGGGATGGGGGTGTGCGGGTGATCGGACGGCAGCCGGGGCTGGCTCTCTACCAGTCCGGAATCGCGGGCACTTTCCTGATATACATCAGGAAAATGCCCGTGATTCCGGCGCTCCCATAGACTTCTATGGGGGCGTCCGTGCCGGATTTCCGGACGAAAATAGGACAGGATCTAAAAAATCCGGTCCTATTTTCCGGAACGGACACCCTTCCGGAAAAATCCGGAAGGGTGTCCGTGTCTAATGTTAGTCTATGAGTCCGGAAATCCGTCCGGATTTCCTGATAGGAAATCCGGACAGATTTTCCGGACGTGTGAAGGGGGCCTAAGGCCCCATTCACACGTCCGTGTCAGTTTTTACTGTCAGGAAATCCTGATCAGGAGGCCTTAAATGTCATCAGGATAGTATCAGGATTTCCTGACAGTAATCCGTTTTTACCATCAGGAAACCATCAGGAAAAACCTTCAGGATTTCCTGATGAGAAAAAAAAATAGGACATGTATTTCTGCAAACTGGATGGTCATAGCTTGCAGAATTACAACTCCCATCATGCTTGGCTGACAGGTCATGATGGAAGTTGTACTTCTGCAGTCTGTGGTCACCCAGGTTGCAGTACATGATGGGAGTTGTACCTCTGCAGCCTGTGGCCATCCAGGTTGCAGAAGTACAACTCCCATCATGACCTGTCAGCAGGGCATGGTGGGAGTTGTACTTCTGCAACCTGGATGGCCACAGGCTGCAGAACTACAACTCCCATCATGGCCTGTCAGCAAGGCATGGTGGGAGTTGTACTTCTGCAACCTGGATGGCCACAGGCTGCAGAAGTACAACTCCCATCATGGCCTGTCAGCAAGGCATGGTGGGAGTTGTACTTCTGCAACCTGGATGGCCACAGGCTGCAGAAGTACAACTCCCATCATGGCCTGTCAGCAGGGCATGATGGGAGTTTTAATCTCACCTGTCCTGGTCTCCTGGCCGCCGGGGGGTGGGGATGGGGGGGGGGGGTGCGGGTGCCGCGAGTGGCCGCGGGGGTGCCGCGAGTGGCCGCGGGGGGGGGGGGGGGGGGCGGGGTGCGGGGGTGCCGCGAGTGGCCACGGGGGGGTGCGGGGGTGCCGCGAGTGGCTGCCGGGGGTACCTGCGGATGAAGAGGCAGCGAAGAGGCAGCAGGAGCAGAGGCGGAAGGTGAGTGGAACTCCGGACGCTTTCCTGATGTGCATGATGTGTCCTGATTCCACATCATTCCTTCATTTGCTGGGATCAGATGGAGTATACGATCATAACTATCGACTATTGTTCTGTGTAATATGGTGAACGATTTCAGGTAGCTCTTGTTTGCGATTGTTAATCGTTAAAAATCGCTTTGTCTAATAGGACCCTTAGTTTCCTGATAAAGTATAACACCCCCTAGGTGTCCCCACACAGTTTAATACCCTTGAAGTGTCTACACATAGTATAATCCCCTTTAAGTGTCTACACACAGTATATTGCCCCTTTGTAGTGCCCCTTCTATACACGTAATACTTAATATTCAATAACATGATCCTTTTTACCACATTACTACCACAGTGATAATACAACCATACATAGCCCAATATTGCTGATACCACTGCTATACAAGGGAAAAATAATTCTGTGACACCATGACCACTACAATTACCCCCACCAGTAGCGTAGCTACCATAGAGGCAGGGTAGGCGGTTGCTATGGGGCCCGTGCAGGAGGGGGCCCGGGGGAGAAGATAAGAGCCTCCTGTGTCCTTCTGCTTAACCTCTTATGTACTGCAGTGTGTTAGTGAAACAATGTTTACTTACATGCTGCAACACAAAAAAGGGTTAACAGGCAGAAGACAAAAAAAACTTTGCTTCCCTGCACTGATAACCCCTGACCTCTGTTCTCACTGCCTGCTGTGCAGAGGTCAGAGGTTATCAATGCACCAGCAGTAGAGAAAAGATTTCCTTGTCTTCTAAACATTGGGTCACTTACACACTGCAGTACATAAGGAGTTAAGCTGAAGGTAGTCTGCCCCTGCACCTATGTATTTATCCACAAGGGCTCCTAATGGACCCTTATAGTTAACTATAGCGGACTGACAGAGCAAGCTGCCTGTCAATTTTGTGGCTGCAGGCAGGATTCTGCTTCTGGCCAAAGGAGATTTCATTCTTTGGCCACATCACTGTATATATATATATATATATATATATATATATATATATATATATATGCGCAGTGCTTTGTCCTGTGCTTAGGGGAGGGGGGGCCTTACAGTTTTTTGCTATGGGGCCCCGTGAATCCTAGCTACACCCCTGACCCCCACATACACATAGTGAGCTCAGTTCCCTTACAGCCTGCCATTGATAATGCCTTTGTTATAACACTCCTGGATGACGCAGACTTTGAAGGATTTGACTTCACCTTCACAAGAGAAATTCTTGAGAAGTTACAATTAGCTGCGGGCTGATCCTGGGAAATTCCTTTCACCTCCCAAAGTTTAAAGAAATAAAAAGCTTAAAAAAGTCTTCTGACCTGTGCAGTTATCTAGATTGCCCCTAAGTAATCCAGAGGGAGGATCTGTACTATGTAGAAAGGCACATTTATGTCTGTACTCACTACATTAAACTGGTCAAAACATCCCTGCTATTTGTTTCTATAGGCCTTTTCTTGGACTAAAGAAACAGGTAGTGTTTTTAAATTAAAGGGGTATTGTGTTGAATGAAACCTTAAAAGGAGAAATCCGGCGAAAATTTTTATTAAAGAATTGTATTGCCCCCAAAAAGTTAGACAAATCACCAATATACACTTATTACGGGAAATGCTTATAAAGTGCTTTTTTCCCTGCACTTACTACTATATCAAGGCTTCACTTCCTGAATAAAATTATGATGTCACAACCCGACTCCCAGAGCTGTGCGGGCTGTGGCTGCTGGAGAGGATGATGGCAGGGGGACACTGAGGGACACAGGGCACTGGAGGGACACTGAGCATCCCTCTGCCATCATCCTCTTCAGCAGCCATAGCCCGAGCATCTCTGGGAGTTGGGTCATGACATCACCATTTTATCCAGGAAGTGAAGCCTTGATGCAGTAGTAAGTGCAGGGGAAAAAGCACTTTATAAGCATTTCCCATAATAAGTGTATATTGGTGATTTGTATAACTTTTGGGGGGCAATACATTACTTTAATAAAAATTTTAGCCGGACTTCTCCTTTAATATGTCACACAGAAGACTATCAGCAGAAAAAGCCTTGTTCATCTAGTCTACCCTTTAAGTATTTCCCTCCTTATTATCTTAGGATAGATATATGTTTATCCCAGGCAGGTTTACATTCAGTTATTGTAAATATACCTACCACATCTGCTGGAAGTTTGTTCCAAGTATCTACTACTCTTTCAGTAAAGTAATATTTTCTCATGTTGCTTCTGATCTTTCCCCCAACTAACCTCTCACTGTGTCCCCTTGTTCTTATGTTTAGTTTAAAAAAAAACAAAACAAAAAAAAACACTTCCCTCCTGAACCTTATTTAGTTTTTTCACATATTTAAAAGCAACCTGTCACACAGGAGACTGGGGCAGAACCCACCCTACCCCTTAATAAAGCTTTTGATACTTACCTTCTCCTCCCGGTAATGGTCTGGATGCCATTCACATTGCTAAGAAATCCCTGTCACTCTTCTTTGCGCTCATTTTCATTGATACGTCAATTCTTTCGGCGGAAGGCGGAATCAGCCAGCCCATAGGATGGTGTCTAAGGAGCCGGTGGAAAGGCGCAGCAGTGAATGCGTACAGGCGACGGAATTCCACAGAATTTATCCGCGAGAATTCCATAGTCTGAACCCGCTCATACTGATCATTAAAGGAGAAGTCTGACCAAAATGAAAAATCCGGGGTTGGCAGGGGTGTGGGTGCAGTGTCCCAGAACAGAGTTCCTTCTTTTATTGTTTCCTTCAAAGTGTATCTTTATATCTGAGTCAGTCAATATGTTATTGCCTCTGTTCTGGAAAACTATGGTCTACTGCAAACTGTGTGTATTGTGTCACCCCTCTCAGTATTTAGGTCTGTTATTTCATTTATTTCTCATGCATATACAGTTATCAGTGCCTAATGGTATTATGTCGCCCCCAGTGTTCAAGTATATGTTATGTTATGTATATTTGGTCCTATATGTCCTAATAGTGTGATGATGCAATGGCGTGACTGTCCCCTGCTTACATGGTAACCCCAATGGCCATCGAGCTTTGGCTGGTAATACCATGTGACTTCCTGTCCTACCTCAGTCCTCTCTCCACCTTTAGGGGAGAAGGGTGTGTTGCTCTGTTGTGTCTGATTCCTGTCTTCCACCTTCAGGGGGACAGGTTGTGTGTGTGTGTGTCCTCTCTCCACTGTTAAGACAGAAAGAGATACGTGTGCTCTACTGCAGCATTACCAGAAGTGTTCCTGGCTGTGTCCTTATTCTCAAGTCTCAAGATCCTCATCTATACTAAAGATCTGGGTGCCGCTCTTCAGTCATTCCTCTTATCATCTTCTCTAATCATCAACAGCAAGTATTCATCTCAGTTTCATTCCGCCCAGCATCTCAACTTCAGTATCACTACTACTCCCATCATCCAGCATGTTACTCTCACAGCCTATTATAGAATCACCCATTACTCTGCCTTATCCAAGTCTGCCTTATTCCCAGTTGCATCCGGAGAGACTGCTGCTACGAGTTACCACCGTTATAATAAATACACAACTACCATTGTTTCTGAACCTTGGCATTGGTGTAATTATTGGTGCCCTGACTAAGGACAATGAAGAATTGCTCAGCCTCTGCTTGGTCAGGTTCCCGGACTACAGCTGCTATCCCTCATGCCCATACCGTGACATACCATCAGGCAAGTGGCTAGCCGGGTTTCTACCCAGTACTACCACCACCAGTACTACTACCCTCAGCGGAGTGGCCCAGAACATGGGAACATAATAAACAATCTATACCTATCTGTCCCTGTTCCTCTGCAGCGCTGTGTCACAGGCTCACACTGGGCTCTAGTTTCTCCCGGGTTATGATATCATCACAAATCAGTAGGAAGGGTCTGCACAGCCAGTCAGTGATTGCAGCTGTGTCCCACCCCAGTCACTGATTGGCTCAGACAAGCCAGGTCATCAATTTGTCCATGTAATTTGTGTCATTCAGACTTAAAGAGTCACTGTCGTATTTTTTTTTTGTTGCAGAAATCAATAGTCCAGGCGATTTTAAGAAACTTTGTATGTAATTGGGTTTATTAGCCAAATCTGCCATTATCTGCATGTAAAAAGCCTTTTCCCAGGTCCCCCCCTCCTTCCTCTTTTTCATCCACTCTGAAAAATCTGAAAATTGTGACTTGTTGCAGGAGTCGTACCCTGTCTGCTCTAGGGAGAGGGGAGGGGGGAGGAGGAAGGAGGGAGTTAGCCGGCAGCAGAAAGCAGATAACAGAGGATTACAGGCACGGAGCTGGGTGACAGCTGTAATCTGAGCTCAGACAGGTCACTGGTGACTGTCACAGGAGATATCCCGTGAGGGATTTGTAGATTAACTCTTTGTTGTCCTGTTTTGGTCTTTTCTTTAGCTCTCTCCATAGGAGAACAATGAAGACAGGGGGGAGAGCTTCAAACTGCTTTTTCATGATAAAAATGCATTTTTCGGATAATAAACCCAATTACAACGTTTTTTAAAATCGCGTGGACTATTGATTTCTGCAAAAAAAAAATTCACGACAGTGACACTTTAACTTTCCCATTCTAACCATAAAAAATGAGGAGTTTAGAAAACAGTAAATTGAAATCTCTATTTTCGGTCGGCTCAGGGCTTTCTGAGATCTACCAGTAAATCCTGTACTACAGGTTGTGTAGCTAGATGACACAATGGGGGGAATAAAAGAAAACTGTCTGTGTTGTCATTCTCACAACATGTGTTAAAGCAGTCTAAGGCTGGGTTCACACCTGCATTTGTCTCATTCATGTCTGTCCATATTAAATGAATAAATAAGCACAAACTGATGAGCAAACTGATTGCAAAATTATTAGTTTTTTTAAAGGTCCATTTGCATTTTGGCCTTGAAGTGTACCTGTCCTTTGGAAAAAACCTTTTACATGTCAAAGAGACATGTCCAAGGTTTTTGATCAGTCCAGGATTGAGTGTTCAGGTCCATACGGTTTAAGAGAACGAGTCGGGAAAGGCCTGCACTAAGTGCAGCCTCTCCTGTCTGTGTCACGTGATCAGTTGTGCTTCGTCTGCTTGCCTACATAAGCCTATGGTGCCCGACTGATATCATCTGACACAAAGCAGTGCAGTCATCTCCGCACTCATTCTCATGATTGGTTTAGATCAGTCATCTTTGACTATAATAAAAAAAAAATGTGTAATTTACATTCGTGTTCTGTTTTTTTTTATTTTTGACAGCCATAAAGTTTGTACATGAACATATTTTATGTCCATCCCAAAAAATGGAACAATGACAGATTTTATGCAAATGGAGATAAATGGAAACCCATTGAAATTGATAGGGAGTAGGATGCATGCGATGGGTTCTGTTATCAAAATGAGAAATGGAATTGTGGCGGAGGGTAAAATGCTGTGGCGGAGGGTAAGATGCTGGTGTGAACCTAGCCTAATGCACATACTTTCCATTTAATGTTACATAATGTACATAAGGTGTAAGGCTGCATTCCCACGTTCCGTGTTCCTCACAGAACACGGACGTGGAATGCCTGTAGCGGACTCTCCCCCGCCCGGGCAGCATCTGTAATTAGATGCTGAGAGCAGGGGAACTGTACAGATATGTGCCGCGCTGTAATGACAGCGCTTTGCGGCTGATTCATTATAGGGTGGTGCATATCTGTACAGTCTGTTACAGGCATTCCACGTCCATGTTCCGTGAGATATATGGAACGTGGTAATTGCAGCCCTAGAGTTCTATGCACTATGTGCGCCTATATTTGCCAAATTTTCTTGCTTTGCAAGTGAAGTTATCAAACTTTTACATTTTACACCAACCAGATTTAAAGAAAGATGGTGTAAAACGTTCATATTTTTTCTGTAAAATTGTAAGATTCAATGCACAGTAAAATCATAACAGAAGGTAAAAATCAGGATACAAGGCGAACATACAGAGATTTACTGAAAAATTTATCAGAACCACAATTGCTCTACTGTCTCAAATGAACACTATGCGGGATTTATGAAGTTAAAAAGTTGTATTTTTTGGCATAGAATGGACAGATGCAAATAAATTTATTTGCAAATGCCTGTTTTGCGAATACATTTTCACATCTGGGCATTTTACGGGCAGCCAGTGCACACACTGTATAAAATGAATGATGTTGTCTGCGCAGACATCAAAATAATGATCATGTCAATTATTTTCAGATTCCTTTTTGCAAACAGTGGACGTTATTTTTTAGTTGTTTTCTTTTTTCACCATCGTTTGACTGTTTTTTACTATTAAATCCAATGGACTTTTCAATTAAAGACACATCCGAAGGGCAATCAGTCAACCTAAGGTAGAATAATGTACCAACAGCTGTCACTGCACTGACGGGCAGCCAAACAGCAAAATGACAGACGTCATTTTAAATCCAAACAGCGAAATGACGGACATAATTAAAAAAAAAACAAAAAAACAGAGAGTAAAAAACATTGCGTAAACATAGCCGATAGCTGAACAAAACAACAAGCAAAAAGAACTCACCTATTTCAGGTGTCATTTTGGTCATTGAGCTGCAGTGTTCCCCTATAGTTTTGAGCAGAGAGGCCAAACTGTTCAAGATCGGCAACATTCTCCAAACCTGAAAGCAGGATTCAAATGCTGCATTTGAGTTCAGAGAATGTTGCCGAACCCGAACAGTTCGTCATTGTACAGCTAAGTCCATTATACTTTTACACACACAGATAATTGACCAATGTATCTGACAGATTTTTGAAGCCAAAACCAGGAACGGACTACAAACAGAACAGGTTATAAAGGGAAGACTGAGATTTCTCCTCTTTTAAAATCCATTCCTGTGTTTGGCTTCAAAAATATGTCAAATAAATTAATAGTAAAATCACTCAGTGTACAGTATTAGTAAGTGTTTTCACTGCACTTACTGACAGTAGCCCCTGTGTTCCTCAGAGGCAAAATCAGGGCTGCCCTGCTCTGTGGTGAGCATGTCCATAAGATGATGACCATGGAGGAGCATGTGACGATGCCTCACCCCCTAGTGTCCTCCACTGAGCCTGTATATGCCTATGGAGGACACTGCGCTTGGGGCATGGTCACATGCTCCTCCATGTCCGTCCTCTTATGGACAGACTCACCACAGAGCAGGACTGCACAGCCTTGATGAGGGGAATCAGATTTTAGCTCCATGAGGTACACAGGGTTATCTATATACTGGTGTCACCTGTCACTGTACTCCTTTATGTGTTTACACTGCGCATATTCTATTTTGATTGGTGAACTACAATGTCTCTCTATGAGTTCACCGATCAAACAAAAAAACATGCAGTGATGTAATGCCGGTGCACAATGCTTATACCAACTGATCCTCATCAAAAGATAGGTGGTCAGGACTTACGGCACAGGCAGTGTCTGTAGCACATGTCATAGAGACATGTCAAAAGTTTTGATCAGTCTGGGTCAGAGTGTTCAGACTTTTACCGATTAGGAGAACATCTTACCGATTAGGAGAACAAGCGGAGAAAGGAACACACTGGAGAAGGTCCTCTCCCCGCTCTGTGTCAGCATAATCAGTCGGGCTCCATAGAGCTCCATTATAAGCCAGACTGATGACGTGACACAGAGCGGGGAGAGGACCATGCTTAGTGCTTTATTCTCCCGGCTCTATCTCCCGATTGGTAAGGTTCTGAACACTCAGACCAGGACCAATCAAAACTTTTGACATGTCTGTTTTGAGGAGTTCAGGAGCTCCGGAATGCCTCTTTGACCTAACAGCTATCTAACCGTGTCGGCAGTTTGGAACCTGTGGGGAGATTTATCAAACATGTAAAGTAAAACTTTACATGTTCCACCTTTCATTCCTCACAGGAATGAAAATGAAAGATGGAATCTGATTGGTTGCTAGGGGCAACTGAGCCAGTTTAACTTTACACCATGTGGATAAATCTCCCCCTATGTTTCTATGTTTTCAGGTTTGAAAAATGTTTAATTTAAAGGAACTATCTAGAGGTATTGTAACCCTTGAGATGGTTTATGTGAAGCTAATGAACTCAACATACATAGTGGTTCCATAAAGCTCCACTGTGCTGCCTTTTTCTGCAGGTTTCAGAATGTTTATTTATAACTCTCTAGGCTGAAGCTCTATAGGTAAAGGAAATGATGATAAGAGGGACAATTAGACATTGTAGCCAATTCCCTCCCAAACCACTGATAACGTGTATTAGTAGACGTGTTATCACATACTACAGAGTTACAGTGACAGTGATATATCCCAAGGATATCCTTGTTTACACACATAGGAAACCTACAAGATGTCTTCAGAAAATAAACTGTGTTCTTCTTGCATCAATAAACACGTTTTACCTATATTCCTCATTATCTATAATACTGTACTTGTTTAAATAGCCACATAGTAAATAAACCTGCAAATTCTCAAATGAGGAACATTCTAGAATAATGTTCTACATCTGCAATGTTATAGGAAGGATTTGCCCACTACGGTAATGCAATCCCAGTTTACTACGCCTCCTTAATAATTGGAAAGTATTGTTTAGCAAACAACTGCATACAATTATTAATGCACCTATTGGAAACCATAGTACCAGGGGTGGCTCAAGATGTGGGAGGCTCAAGATAGCGCATACTAAATACCATTTTTTCATACCCTTATTATAAACACTGACAATAAGTTATCTATTAAAGGGATAGTTAAAAAAAATGCTTTCCAGTCTGACACAGTGCTCTCTGCTGCCACCTCTGTCCATGTCAGGAACTGTGCAGAGCAGGAGCAAATCCCCATAGAAAACCTCTCCTGCTCTCCAGGCTGGAGAGAATACACCGCTTCCTGCAGGACATACAGCAGCTAAAAAGTACTGGAATAGAAGTAAATGACAAATCTGTTGCACTCTTCTGTCTCCAGTTGATTTGGTGATTTTTGGTGAAACTACCCCTTTAATTTTAAATCCACAAGAATACTTATATGTGTCACAGTAAAACCCTATGCATTCTACAGATAGAATATCACATCCAAATTTACCATGGATACAGCTCCAAAACCAAGCTTATAACCTAACTGCAGTACCACAACTAAACTCATTACAAGTATATTGTAGGGTACCAGAACCATGATCACTACACAGTACCAGAAGCTCAGTACAGAAGTACAGATCTGGAATAGTGATGAGCGAGCATGCTCGTCCAAGCTTGGTACTCGATCGAGTATTAGGGTACTCAATGGTACTCATTACTCGGATGAGCATCTCGCACTCCTCATAAAATCTCATCATCCGTTTCCTGTAAGTTTGGGCGCTATTTCTCAGCCAATGAACATGCAGGAGACTCTTTGGTACATCCTGCGATCACGTAGGACCCATACATGTCGATAGCAGCGATTGGTTGGCCAGATCAGATGACCCTGCCATATAAAACTCGGCGCCGGCAGTGCTCGCTTCAGACGTATGCTGGAAGAGATTAGGGACAGAGCTGCGACTTCTCAGGGAGAGCGTCAGTGTAGGATTTAGCGTTCCAGTAGGCAGGGAATACTAGCAATACAAACAAACAGCCCTGAATTGTTTTTTAATAGTATTACTACAGACTGCTGGCTGTGACTTGCAGTGCTGCTACCACGATTTAAACAGCACACTGTGGTGATCGGCTGCTGGCAGAAAGGGGACATTAGGTGTTGCATACAGACCCCTAAGAAGTGCTCAGTGTACTCTTCACTGCTCATTGGATGGGGGTATCACAGCGTGTATCTAGGTCCAGCCACTACCAGATTGTGGGTACTACACTGTATTGCTGGGATTTGTAGTACACCTTTATAAAAATTCACTGCTCATTGTAAGGGGGTATCACAGCGTGTATCTAGGTCCAGCCACTACCAGATTATACCGTACAGTCTCCCCTAAACTAGTGGGTACTACACTGTATTGCTGAGATTTGTAGTACACATTTATAAAACTTCACTGCTCATTGGACTGGGGTATCACAGCGTGTATCTAGGTCCAGCCACTACCAGATTGTACCGTATGGCCCCCCCCAAAAAAAACTTGTGGGAGCACAAGTATTTTTCCTGATTTCTGTATTTCATACGCAAGGCCTATCTAAGTTCCATACTGTGCAGTGTCCATAAAATGGTGAACCCCGGGAGGCCGTGG
Organism: Dendropsophus ebraccatus; assembly: GCF_027789765.1. Classification (NCBI taxonomy): domain Eukaryota; kingdom Metazoa; phylum Chordata; class Amphibia; order Anura; family Hylidae; genus Dendropsophus; species Dendropsophus ebraccatus. Next base: position 98,800,891 of record NC_091460.1, on the reverse strand, counting down.
TTCAGGGCAGAGTAACACAGCAGAACCAGTTGAGGAGGTAGCAGTGGCACACTGCAGACGTCCACTCCCTAGCTTCTTTGCCCAACTTACGGGGTCTCAAGGTAGACCGATATTGAAACCGCAGTAGTGTTAACAGGTGATCACGCGGATAGCGGATAATGTGTCCAGTAACTTATCCACCACCCAGTCTTCCACACAGTCCACCCACGCTACCCAAGGGAGTGGAACCCTTGATCCATTAGCTCAGCCTCCTTCCCCACAGCCTGGCCCCTCCAGGGAAAGAAGGGATTCAGATCCACCACCATGCTCCCAGGAACTCTTTTCTGGACCCTTCCCTGAGTCAGAGCAACCGGAGCAGTTGATCTGTCCTGATGCCCAAACTATGCAGCTCACGCAGTCAGTGGGTGATGAGAGTGGGGACTTGCAAACAGGGTTGGAAGAGGTGTCTGATGATGACGATGAGACCCGGTTGTCAGACAGTGAGGTTGTTGTCATGGATGTCACTCAAAGTGAGGAGGAGAGAAAGGAAATGGAGTTGACAAAAATAACGTTTAGGATACCCACCGCCACAGTTAATAGTTTGTTAATGCTGTTTGTGCCTTAAAGGGGAGGGTAACTATCATTTCATAGAATGATTGACGTGACTATAACTTTCATATTGACATTTCAGCCAACTTACCCCCAACAGTTGCCAAAATAGGGCAGAGGTGGTCAGGTTATCACCTTTTTGTTTCTGTTTGTCTATCCGGGAAGTGATGATCAGGAAGGAACAGATGCCGCACTCTGCTCAGGGCCCTCTGCCCCTTTCTTTAAGCAAATAGGGTTAGGGTCAGCACTTGGACCCTAAAAAGTTTGGTGACATGTCAGAAATTTGGAAATGATGGTTACCCTTCAGTTTAATTTGTTGGGATATATACATATTGTAAGTTTGCACAGTATGAGAGGGAAATCTATCTAGCTGTGCTCATGCTTGTTTGTTAGCACTTAAACCAGTTAGCACTTAGAATTGTGACCTGTCACATTAGTCAACTAGGGATGTCACTATTGATGGGTTCATAGTTTTCAGTTCATAGTTCACATTGTAAAAGTTTAAAGTTCTGCACTTATCTCACTTTTCATTGGTTGTTGTTTGATTGCACAGTTTGTGTTCACTTTTACCACTTTGATAGTTTAGAAGGATGTGTGCTTTCCCCCCCAAACATTTGCGATATGATGTACCACACCACCCCTTACTAAGACACCATGTATAGATATATTGTACTTTTTTCTTAATTTAATATTTTCTTATTTTTTCTTAAAGGGGAACTCTGGATCGAGGCAAGAAAAAATGAAACTTCTGCAGAAGCATATAGCATTATTTATTACCTATCTATCCCAGTTTTGAAACTACCAAAAATCCATTTGTTATGTGTTTTTTTGTTCTGTTTTGTGTTTCTGTATTTCCTGTTTGAGCAGATGTACTCAGTACTACAGGTTCCAGAATGCATTGCTGTCCCTCTGTTTTAACCAGGCTGTTGCACAGAATTAGGCATAATGGTGCCATTAGGCAGCCTCAGAGGCATGCATACATGCTGCCCCTGCTGTTTCCTGTCCATTTCCGTTGTGTTTTCACACGACCTTCCCTCTACCAAACTTGGGCACTCGAGTTTTGGGAGATATTCGCTTTGAGTAACGAGCACTACTCGCTCATCACTAATTTGGAACTCAGTACACTGCATAAATACAATACCAGAACCAAGCTGAGTGCATGAATACACTATAAGGCTATGTTCACACTGCGTATGAATCCGTCCGTAGTGCGAACCGCGAATATACGCACGTAGCTTTGAGGTTGACGCGTTCGCTTGAAAGTATACGATATACACCCGCACAGTGCACACTACGTATGAGCTTACGGCCGGATCGTATACTGTGCCGTGAAAAATGAACAAGACCATTGTTTGAGGACGGAAATGTTGAAACTCACGGCCGTGGATTTCCATGCGGTCCCGTACGAAGTACTTATTTCAGCCAAATTGAACTTGATTTTTCGATCCAAAAGGTTCTGTGTGGTTTACGGGGCTGGGCGAAGATTTCCAAGTAAATGACCTGCCTCAGATCGCTTCGAAACAAGCTAGGGAAGCATAACTGTACTGCGGGCGTATGTTCGCGGTGCGTACGCATCCGGCCACATGTCCATTTTTCCCACACCCGTAGTTTCAGCCGCACATGTACGGCGGCCTAAGAACTGCGGACGGAATCGTACGCAGTGTGAACATAGCCTTAGGCTGGGTTCACACACAGTATATTTCAGGCAGTATTTGGTCCTCATGTCAGGTCCTCATAGCAAACAAAACCAGGAGTGGATTAAAAACACAGAAAGGCTATGTCCACATAATGTTGTAATTGAGTGGATGGCCGTCATTTAACGTTAAATAACTGCCATTATTTCAATATAACAGCCGTTGTTGTAAGATAACAGCAAATATTTGCGATTAAATGGCGGCCATCCACTCAATTACAACATTATGTAAACAGATCCTTTCTGGTTTTTGTTGCTATAAGGACCTGACATGAGTACCAAATACTGCCTGAAATATACTGTGTGTGAACCCAGCCTTAAAACCAACCACAGTTTACAAATACAGTACCAGAACTAAGGTCACTACATATTGTAACTGGCAGTGGATGTGGACTTGCTGTGCTTCTGAACCAGTTTGTCTTTCAGCAAAGTCTAAGGAGGGAATGTATCATCTTTGCATTAATTTTTGTGCTTAAGCACTTTTCACGTGCTGCGCAAAAATCTCTGCTCCAAAGCGAAAAATTTATCATTAGGAGCTTGGACCTTAATAAATCTTAATCATAATAAATCTTAGAATTATAATTTTTGCACTTTGGGGGTTGTAAAAAAAACGGCGCAAGTACTGAAGTACTGCTGCACATTTTTTTTTGAGCAAAATAAAAACTTGCACTTAATAAAACTGGCTAAAAAAGTAGCTATCATTATCTGCTTCATAAATGATGCTCTAAATTCTACACCCTGCGCAAAAAAAAACACAAAATATGCCAGAATAATAGTGCAAAAACAATGATATATGTGCCCCTAAGTGATCTACAGGTCTTCTCTCTATAAAAAGCACTGTAAGCTAAAGAGGCATAGGCCTCAGTGAATTGACTATAAGTTAGGGTGGGTTCATATTGTGGAATTCTCGTGGATAAACTCAGCGGTATTCCGTCAATTCTTTCGGCGGAATGCGGAATCAGCCGGCCCATAGAACGGTGTCTATGGAGCCGGCAGAAAGGCGCGCATCCATGAGCGCGTACAACCAGCGGAATTCTGCGGAGTCTATCTGCGAGAATTCCTCAATGTGAACCCGCCCTTACATTGGAACTTGTAGTAAGCTTAGTAAAAATGCGCCAGATTTGATCTAGTGCTCCCTGTAAGGGCTTATTCCCATGACCCATATTTTATGGATGCTACAGACGGGGAAGCCCTGTAGTGGAATGTTTCCCTGCCCGTCATTATGTATCAATATCATGACGGTAGGGGGGAAACTGTTTGAATCTCTGTGGCAAAATAGTGATCTAGCCGCGCAGCTCTATCACTACAGCGCTGCGGAGATTCAAACAGTTTTCCCACTCCCAGCATAATCTTGATAGATCATGCCGGGAAGGAAAAGATTCCAATACAGGGCTTCTCCATCCATTGCATCCGTAAAATACGGGACATAGGAATAAGCTCTAAATTGGTATATAAAAATCCTAATTATGCTCAAGATAACAAGCAAAAAACAACTCTAACCTTCAAACAGGGACGACGTTCTAGCCACACAAGAAGTCTGTGTAAAGGTGGTGGCAATACTCATAAGGTTACCCACTGTGATCATGTTACAAGATATAAAACAACTTACCAAGTGTCTCTTCTAGATCATGCATGGTACTTACCTACAAAGAAAAAGAAGAAATAATTACAATTAGTAATTAGAGATTAGTGATTTTTGGGGCTTATGAACACTTTCAGGCTTTATTTGGATGTTTTAGTTCAGCTTGTGAAAATAAAACCTGTGTGCTGAGCAGTCATTTCCTGTCCACAAAGCATGTCAGCAAAAGTTCTGATAAAGAGGACAGTGACAGACTCCGGGAGGCCTGAGAACCGGCAGCTGCGGCAGAGCAGGATGGGTAAGTGTGCAGCACTTATGTGTCCCCAACAGCATCATACATTAGCAATTTACACCGGACAACCCCTTTAAGCCGCAGGCATTGTTGCATCGTTTAGGGCAATAAAATCCATGATACCTGTGCAGGTCAGGCAAGGTAGGGGGAGACAGGAGATGTGCAGTGCTGTGGCACTATAACAGCTCACCACTGCCTCCTGGACACTATGTTTGGAAAAGGCCATTAGCTGGGGTACACGGTAATTTGGGGTACATTGATTTTATTTCCTTATCAGCTATCCAACAATGTCTGCTGCTCAAAGTGTGATAAAGCGCTAACAGACTACTTTAAATAGGCAATGTACAACTACTGTGACGCCTGCAGTCTCTATAATGTGGTCCCAAGTCACCTGTTAGAATGCTACACATGTGCACTACAGCTCTGTTTACTCTCTATGGGGCTGTTGGGCACGATACTCGGCTATCTCGGCACCTCTCATTGACATTAAATGCAATGTCTGTTCCGTTCCATTAGGAGATTTGAGATCTTATTCTCCAGATCCCAAGGTCCCAGTAGTCAACCCCCCTGTGATCATATACTTACTGCACCATACACTTAGGAAATAGTTATGTAATGATTTAACATTTCCCTGTTTTATAACGAAAAATAGCCAAATCCTTATGTATTTCAATAAAAGAGGTTATGTCACAGAATCACTCAGACAAAGGGAAAGTGGTTGGGTTGATGTTAAAACATCAATTCTGTTGCCTGAGGTGACGTTATTGTGAAACTGCATGAAGAATGGCAGCGCCATACACATATATTATAGTGATCTTTTTTACTGTACTGTACGTATTAGTTAGTTTGTGGTGTGCAAATACAAATGCTTAAAAAAAAAAAATCTCACCTCTGGACAAGTATTTACAGCCAGCCTCATCTTACATTTAATATAATACATATAAATGGCATTGTTTTAGAGGCACTTGGCTGGTACTGAACATCTGACATAATCTGATCTGTGGTCTGAATGACAGCACTAGGCCTGGATTCTCTTGCCTTTGATCAATTAACTTCTCTGTGATTTCTAATACTAATTTCAGCATGAGCCACAATACTCTTTTTTTTTTCCCCCTGAACATTTTAACCTATTCATAGAGCCTATAATATCCAGAGAACAGCATGTCTGCATCCGTTATGCTGTGATGTTGGCTGCCATCTAGTGGCTAAATGAGAAAATTGAGCAACTGAGAGGATTTTGGAACAACGCACTTAGATATTATTGTCTGATGTATTTATTTTCATTTTTAGCCACAATAGTACAAAAAAAGAATTAAGTAAAACTACTCATTACTTCCTTTATTACCCTGGATGTAAGGGGCCTCTTCTTCTGGAGACCCCATTTTACCTGCACATTACATGGATGGGCCATTAAAGAAGGTGATATGTAATTTGTGACACTACTGCCCCATCACTGGCTGCTGTGTTAAGAGATAGTCAGCACAATCAATAGGTGGACCTTTAAAATAAACAGGGGTTGTTCTAAACAGGCAAAAGTTTCTCAAGGAAAAAATAAATAAAATTAACAAGCTCATAAGCCCCTCTATATGAGGAACACAGCCTGCAATCTGGAAGTGAAAGGCACAGAGCTGATGGTTCCCTGCTCAGTGCCTACTGCCAGCTGTGTCCAGTGGCGTAGCTACCAGGGTCGCAGCGACCCGGCCCGCCACAAGGGGGGGGCGTGAGGGCCCCCCCTTGCCACTGCACGGGCCCCCCCATGGATCACTCTTGTGACCGCAAGCATTGTTTTGCTTGCGGTCACAAGAGCGGGCTCGTCCGGGCCCCCGGCTGATGCGCGGCTGCCAGGGGTGTCCAATCCTATCCCCGGCAGCGCGCGCATCAGTGAACTCTCTGTGCTGCCTGGGGCCCTGATTTCCGGCACAGGAAGCGCACGTCAGAGACGCTTCCTGTGCCGGAAGTCCCAGCCCCGGCGTACAGAGAGTTCACTGATGCGCGCGCTGCCGGGGGTAGGATGGGACACCCCCAGCAGCCGCGCATCAGCCGGGGACAGCACCTGAAGAAGAAGAGGATCGCCGGGGGAGCGGGTTGTTAGGTGAGTTTGTGTGGTTTTTTTTTTTTTAAATTCTGCTCGGGGAAGAGGGGGCATCTATAAGGGATGGGGAAGAGGGGGGCATCTATAAGGGATGGGGGAGAGGGGGGCATCTATAAGGGAGGGGGACATCTTAAGGGATGGGGAAGAGGGGGGCATCTATAAGGGATGGGGGAGAGGGGGGCATCTATAAGGAATGGGGGAAGAGGGGGAATCTATAAGGGATGGGGAAGAGGGGCATCTATAAGGGATGGGGAAGAGGGGGGCATCTATAAGGGACGGGGAAGAGGGGGGCATCTATAAGGGATGGGGAAGAGGGGGGCCATCTATAAGGGATGGGGGAGAGGGGGGCATCTATAAGGGATGGGGGAACAGGGGGCATCTATAAGGGATGGGGGAAGAGGGGGGCATCTATAAGGGATGGGGAAGAGGGGGCATCTATAGGGGATGGGGGAAGAGGGGGGGCATCTATAATGGGGGGAGAAGAGGGAGCCATCTATAAGGGAGGGGGGAGAAGAGGGGGCCATCTATAAGGGATGAGGGAAGAGGGGGGCATCTATAAGGGATGGGGAGAGGGGGGCATCTATAAGGGATGGGGAAGAGGGGGGCATCTATAAGGGATGGGGAAGAGGGGGGCATCTATAAGGGATGGGGGAGAGGGGGGCCATCTATAAGGGATGGGGGAAGAGGGGGCATCTATAAGGGATGGGGGAAGAGGGGGCATCTATAAGGGATGGGGAAGAGGGGGGCCATCTATAAGGGATGGGGGAGAGGGGGGGCATCTATAAGGGATGGGTGAAGAGGGGGCATCTATAAGGGATGGGGGAAGAGGGTGGCATCTATAAGGGATGGGGGAAGAGGGGGGCATCTATAGGGGATGGGGGAAGAGGGGGGGGAGAAGAGGGGGCCATCTATAAGGGAGGGGGGAGAAGAGGGGGCCATCTATAAGGGATGGGGAAGAGGGGGGCATCTATAAGGGATGGAGGAGAGGGGGGCATCTATAAGGGATAAGGGAGAGGGGGGCATCTATAAGGGATGGGGGAAGAGGGGGCATCTATAAGGGATGGGGGAAGAGGGGGCATCTATAAGGGATGGGGGAGAGGGGGGCATCTATAAGGGATGGGGGAAGAGGGGGGCATCTATAACTGATGGGGGAGAGGGGGGCATCTATAAGGGATGGGGAAGAGGGTGGCCATCTATAAGGGATGGGGGAGAGGGGGACATCTATAAGGGAGGGCGGCATCTATAAGGGATGGGGGAAGAGGGGGATTCGTGGCTCGGAGAAGTTCTCATAATGGCCCAGGGCAGATGGAGAAGAAGAAAATGAAAAGGGAAGAACTCCGATCAGAGAAGACGTCCCCTGTGAGTCACCTGATATAACTGCACTGTAATTTATATGGTGTATACAACCTGTGTGGAGCTGGGGCCACCTCTATATGACTGTATGAGGTGATAGTGTACAGTGGATCTTATTCAGTAGCAGCGGTGGTGTTAGTCAGTATGTGGTGGTATTAGTCGGTATGTGGCGGTGTTAGTCAGTATGTGGTGGTAATATTTGTTACTTGTTATCTGGTACTGTGTTTTATTGGTCTCAGTATACTGGATTTTGTCAGTAACAATGTGTTGGTGATGGTAGTGGTTGTAGTGTGACGGTAATATTTCCCCCTTGTATACTGGTATTATTGGCAATATTGGTCTCAGTGTACAGGATTTAGTCAGTAACAGTATGGCGGTAATATATATGGTGATAATATTTTTTCTTTCTATATGCTGGTGTTATTGGTAATATCTGTCTTGTGGTACATCTATCTATCTATCTATCTATCTATCTATCTATCTATCTATCTATCTATCTAATCTATCTATCTGTAATCTATGAGGGGGTGCCGCATAGATTACAGGAGCAGGGAGTTTGGTGTCAGGCTGGAGTCCCTGCTTCTGCACACATGTTCCGTTGGGCTGTACACTATTGTCATAGTGTGCCGGAATATGCACACAGGAGCAGAGACATCAGTCTGTTGCTGATCTCTCTTCTTATGTACTAAGTGAGTGGTCATGCATATAATATATGCAAGGACGCTCACTGTGCAGGGGTGGCAGTGTCGTATGATCTGCCGCCTTAAGTGAAGCCCTATGGGAGATGCGGCCCTGTTCCCCAGGATACAGCAAAGTCACAAACAAGGAAAGCGATTTTATAAACAGTTTAATAACAAAAAAATTACCAAAAAAAAAAAACACTTAACTGAAATATGCTAATTTGTACACTGAAGGGACTAATGCGCAGATATACCAAAATTACAAACACTCTTGTAACACTCTGCGCATTAACCTTACCTATTAACAAGGCCAGATAGGCCAGCCGCCATTTAGCGAGCTGATGAAGGCCACAGGCCAAAACGCTGCGTCCTCCTACCTTTGTACCTGTATGATGTGAATATCACAATAAAGCACACAAAAGAATTTGGTGAGTGCCAGGACTTTATTCTACTGCTTGCTGGGACCAGTTCCTACCACGAGCACCACCACCACAGCGGAGTGCCGTCTTACCTCCATACCGCCATTTACCTATCAATCCCCTAAAACACAGGGACACTAATGTGGGGGTGCGTCTCTCGTGCTTGCGGTTTAGCACAGCAGCTGACAATCCTATAAACTAGTCACACTATTCCTAAACCACAGATAGCACTGTCAATGGACAAATGGCAGAGTATGCTGCCGAGCTGGCACCACGGGTGAAGGATTTATTCCAATGTCCCACAGTTGTGATGTATCTTAGATTGTAGCCTGTCATAGACATCAGACCTAACTACACTTATTGCCCCTAGCAACCAATCAGATTCTACTTCATTCCTCACAGATTCTTTGAAAAATGAAAGGTGGAATCTGATTGGTTGCTAGGGGCAACTAAGACAATTCTAATTTACATTTACAATTCTAAATTACATTTAAATCTCCCAACTGTGTAAAACTTATAAAACAGCAACATCCTATGGCCGCAGAATGTACTGACAAACAATAAATCATTATTCCTATACACAACAGTTGCATCTCCCTGGTCAATGAGGCTGTTAAAGTGTTCCTGTCTTTATACCCTTCAAAGTCTAAGGCTTTATTCACACGATTAGAGCCACGATCCGGAGGAGGATTGCGGAAGGGATCCCCCCCCTCCCCACCGGCTGCAGAGATGACAGGAGAGCACGATGTTTCCTGTCATCGCATCTACTATTCACCTATTCCCCTGTGCAGACTGGCTACACGGGCTAATGGAAGTGGCTGGGACCATGCTGCCGGGGCAACTTAGTCCAGGTCACTTCTGGTGAACATGAAGCCAGCCGGTCCGGGGGAGCACATTGTGCAGCCGGGCGCCGGACGGGTGATCCGTGCTGCGATCCGCACTAGGATATGTCCTATTTTTTCGCGGTGCGGGTCACGGCACGGATCATGTGAATGGCCATTTTACAGGACGTGTGAAGGCAGCCTAAATCAACAGTAGATGTGAAATGAAGCAAATTTGCAATTTACATTGATTTTTTTTTTTCAAGCTGTGAAACAAAGCTATACTTTAGGTCCAGTCTTCTAAAGCTTCTTAGTCTTGTGCTAAGAAGAGACTAAACACAGGTAGTCTGACCAGTACAGTGTGCCACAGCTCAATGTGTCCATCAATCAAATGACTGGCTTCTCTTAGCGTGCAGAGGACCTGGAAAACACAGAACTTCCTGTGTTTAGACTTTTTGGGGAAAAAAACTAAGCAAAAAAGAAAAAAGTGCCGTGTTTTTCATAAGGAAAAAAAAAAAAAAGAATGTATATATCAAACTTGCATCAAATCACATCTACTGTTGATTTAGGTTTTGAAAGTTATAACAACAGTGACACTTTAAAGTGTACCTGTTGTGAAAATCTTTTTTTAAAGAAATCAACAGGGGATGTGATCACAGTTTTACAATATACTCTCTTTATCTCTTTTTAAGTTTTCTGTTTAAATCAACATTATACATATGGCCAAACTGTGCTCCATGCTCCCTGCGTGCCGACATTTGGTCTTTTCTCCAAACACAGAAAGTCCCAGTTCCTAATATATTATCAGCTATGCAGCTGACCAGGAGACAATGCTGTTTGTTGTGTAACAATTCAGTCAGTATAATGTCACTGTGTGGTTACAGAGGTTTTGGTGTTGTGTGACAGGAGAGCTTACCATACAATGTGAGCACCCCAAGAATTCGGTTTTCTTTGGGGGTTCTCAACTGGACGTACCACTAAGCCAATCAGTGCGCTTCAACACCGCAGCCACTGATTGGCTCAGCGGTACATCCAGACGCTGGGAGCCCCCGAAGCAAACCGGAGCACAGAGCAGGTAGTGTATGCTCTAGCCGTCGGGGGTTAAGGGGCCTGTCACTTAAATACTGGCAGCGGGATATCAATCCCGCTGCAAGTATGTATTCTGATTCAAAATGACCAACAAGGGATCCACAGCAGATTTCGCTGCAAATTCACAGTGTGAAATCTGCTGCAGCTCAGTTACGCGTGAAACTGGCCTTAGACAATTTTCTTACTGCAGCAAAGAACTCTTTTTCCGGGCTTCTTAGACTAATTTTTTCAGATAGCCCTTCTTATAAAAGTGTCACTTAATTTTTGCCTGCATATTAAAATCCTTGTGTTCAGAGCAATTACTACTGCTAATAACAGTCCAGAGAATACTACACCAGATAGCGCCCTCCACCTCTCTCTTTTCCTTATGTGGTCGGTATACCTAGATTGAAAGTGTTGCTAAAAATCCAGTATGACAACTAGAAAGCTACTGTGCCTAGATGTCATATTAGACAATATTTCCCACATTCACTGCTAATGCTTTGCCAATATGGCAGCCTGTATCCTGCTCGCCATAAAAAGCCTTCACTAACATAAATATATACATGCCTTCTGTTACAGTAGTTTCCATTCCTTTTCTGTACAGAATGTATCACTCTTGTCACCTTATAAAAAGAGATCTGACTCTGTTATCTTGGTGAGAACACGTTATAACAATGAAGCCTTCCATGGCGGGTTTATCCTGGAATCGTTTAGGTTAATGACTTTGCTGTCCTCATTTTATTTGGTGTTTAATAAAAGTATAAATAGCCGTCCGCTCTGTATAATCTGTTATTCTGTTCTGTGTTTATCGTCCATGCAGATCTTCTTACAGACGCTGTGAGATTGTTAGGATAAAGAAGAATCAGGCCCGGAAGAGTATTTCAAGGATGTTTCTAGAAAAATCTGGACTTTTTAAAAAGCTGTATTAAATCATTAAACACACACAGGACATTATCTAGCAAATCAAAGGTCTGACTTCAGCCTGACATTCTACATGGCATACACAACTGATTCTGCACAGGATATACATCAAGTTCTTTCATAAACTCCAGTGAAACCCTTTATGTGCTTGAAGTGTACCTGTCATTAGAAAAAAAACTTTTGACATGTCACAGAGACCTATCAAAAGTTTTGATCAGAAGAACAAGACGGGAGAAGTCTGCGCCAGAACCACATTTACACGTCCGTAACATCTGACATGTCAAACGTTTTTTTTTCTAATGACAGGTACACTTTAATGTTTGTTCTGGGACCAAAACATTGATAAATGGTTAAGATAAGTTGATAATGTTTATGGCGGTCTGTCTCATGAGATCTTGCCAGTTAGCTAAAGGAAGAAGCCAGATTAAAGGGGTAGTGCGGCGGTAAACAATTATTCACAGAATAACACACATTACAAAGTTATACAACTTTGTAATGTATGTTATGTCTGTGAATGGCCCCCTTCCCCGTGTCCCCCCACCCCCCCCCCCTTTTCCCTGGAAGTGTGGTGCGCTATACATACCTGTCACGTGCCGACTCGTCTCCGATCTTCAGTCAGTGATGTCGTCTTCGGACGACCCGGCCGAATCCCTCCGTCCGTCCTGAGTGACGGCTGCCCTCTGCCGTGTCATCGGCTGCTCAGCCGCGATTGGCTGAGCATAACTGTGCTCAGCCAATTGCGGCTGAGCATCTGATGACACTGAAGAGGGCGGCCGGCACTCAGGATGCTCGGAGGGATTCGCCCGGCCGTCCGAAGACGGCATAGCTGACTGAAGATCGGAGACGAGTCGGCACGTGACAGGTATGTATAGCGCACCACACTTCCGGGTACACGGGTGGGGGTGGTGGGACACGGGGAAGGGGGTCATTCACAGACATAACATACATTACAAAGTTGTATAACTTTGTAATGTGTGTTATTCTGTGAATAATTGTTTACCGCCGCACTACCCCTTTAAGTGCAGTACCAGGCAGAGCCACCTATAAGGACAAGATGCTGTGCCCAGATAACCAGTCAGAGGGGTACTACAGCAGGAAAAAATTATTTCAAACCAATTGGTGAAGAAAGTTCTATAGATTTGTAAAGCTGCCACCCAGTGACCAGAGACTGGTGCTGCAGCTGCCACAGAAGCCTTGTAGCCACAGAGCTAGAAGATGCAGGCTACATTCACATGCATTGTTCTAGACAGGTCCCTCCCAGGTATTCCAGATGGATGGTAATTTAGATTTTATCCAGTCTTCCAGTACTTATCAGGTGCTGTATGTCCTACGGGAAGTGGTTATAAAGTGCTTTTTTCCCTGCACTTACTAATTTTAAATCTTTCAAATCAATTGGTGTTAGAAAGGAACATAAATATGCAATTTACTTCTATTTAAAAAAATCTCCAGTCATCCAGTACATATCAGCTGCTGTATGTCCAGCAGAAAGTGGTGTATTATTTCCAGTCTGACACAGTGCTCTCTGCTGCCACCTCTGTCCATGTCAGGTACTGTACAGAGCAGTAGCAAATCCCCATAGAAAACCTCTGCTCTGGGCAGTTCCTGACTTGGACTGTCTGGAGCAGTGCATGGTGCATACAGCTTGCGCCTTCTATCTTGGTGCAGCTGCAGCATTAATCTCTGGTCATAAACTATACTCTTTTGCCTGTGTATATAGCAAAAATGGAGAAAGGGAAAAAATACTCCCCTCTGGCTTCTAATTTTCTCTTTTGGCTCTGCAAGCGCAAGAGTGACACCGCGCGTGCACCACAATGGTGTGTGTGTGTGTGTGGGGGGAGGGGGGGGGGGGATCAGCCTCTTGGGGCCGTTAGGTATAATGATGCTTCTGGCCAGAAGAAAGACTGACAGGGACAGGAGCCCTGACAACAAAGCACTGCATTTAACTGTATGGGCTCCTGATTCCAGTTAAAGGGCCAGTGGCAGCACCTGGCTGGGTGCTGACACTGCCTTGGGCTAGCAAGAAGCACATCCAGAATTACAGAAGCTTCCATAGGGTTCTCTTGGGAATTTGTGCTTGAATTCTTGACTACTATAATTACTAATACCTATAATTTCTATCACTGACACCCTTCAGGAAAAATCCTAAGTGGTGTCTGTGCCCAACAGAAGGTAAGGAAATCCAGATAGATTTTCCTGACATGTGCATGGGGTCTGACTGTGTACACTATATTAATGCGAGTAGTCCCGCACAAATCAGTGTGACCAGTGCAGGAGTGCTGCCTGTCATTAACCCCTTTGAACGCCGCAATGCATAGTGATCTCTGCGTTTAAGGTAGTCAGTGACAGACAAGCACCTGTCACGGACTGGTCATGCTGCGTGGGTCCCGATCACTTGTATCAACAGGCGAGGGTTAACCACTTACCTGCGTCCTGATGGATTGGAGATATGAGCAAAGAGTCTGCTCTCAGGCAGACTCTATGTACAGATAGCTGATAATAAGTCCCCTAAGAGACTTACTGTATATATGCAACATAAATTGTTTAAAAAAAAAAATTTTAATGCATAGTTTAAAATGTTTTTTTTTCCATAAATATGCCCCAATAAACATTTATATTACCCCCCTTTCCCATTATACAAATAAAAATATTTTTAAAAAAATTCTATTACACCAAAATGATACCAGTACAAACTAGAAAATCATGGTGCAAAAAATTACATCACAACCAGCCCTGTAGGTGGAAAAATAAAAGTGGTATGGCTCTTAAAAGACTAGGAGGAACTTCGCTTCAATTTGACCTGGACAATGACCTTCGCTCATGAAGGGGTTGAAATCTGTTTTAAGTGGCATGTCCTATAACATCGAGATTTGGTTTTCTAAAGAGTCTCCTTATAGAATTTCACATACTGTTCACATGTCTAGGCACTTATGTGTTTACTGCAAATGCCAAGCATGCCAACAAGGGATTCCACAGTTGATCTTCTCTGAAGCAGTGGTACATGTATATAGTGTTCTGATGAACAGCTAACCCAAATACCTTATGTTCTTTTGTTTCCATATTTCTGTTCTATTTTCTAAAAGCTGGATTTATGACCCATTACATAGACATGCCCATGGACACACTTAAAGCCCCAAAAGTGATCTGCTAGATTGGTGCTCTTTTACTGAGCCTATTACATGGGCTAACTATTGGGAAGCAAAGGCAGCACGTGACCTGACGAGCAGGGTGATTCTTTCAGAGTGTGAATGTACATGGAGGGGAGATCAGCGCACAGTTTATTTTTATTATTTTATACTACAATCAGTAGGCCACGCATTGCTATTACACGTATTACTGTGGGATTATTTTAGGTCTGGACCTAAATAATCATCGGTTGATCTCTCTCTATTACACAAAGTGATTGGCCGATTATTGCTCCATGTAATAGGGCCCTTACACAGTGAATGTACATCTGACAGGAAAAAATGTGCCTTACAGTCGTGATCATGGTTAGGAATAAAAATATCACAGATTCAGGAAAAATCCTAGCCATATCACATTAACCTTAAAGTGTCACTGTCGTGAATTTTTTTTTTTGCAGAAATCAATAGTCCAGGCGATTTTAAGAAACTTTGTAATTGGGTTTATTATCCGAAAAATGCATTTTTATCATGAAAAAGCAGTTTGAAGCTCTCCCCCCTGTCTTCATTGTTCTCCTATGGAGAGAGCTAAAGAAAAGACCAAAACAGGACAACAAAGAGTTAATCTACAAATTCCTCACGGGATATCTCCTGTGACAGTCACCAGTGACCTGTCTGAGCTCGGATTACAGCTGTCACCCAGCTCCGTGCCTGTAATCCTCTGTTATCTGCTTTCTGCTGCCGGCTAACTCCCTCCTTCCTCCTCCCCCCTCCCCTCTCCCTAGAACAGACAGGGTACGTCTCCTGCAACAAGTCACAATTTTCAGATTTTTCAGAGTGGATGAAAAAGAGGAAGGAGGGGGGGACCTGGGAAAAGGCTTTTTACATGCAGATAATGGCAGATTTGGCTAATAAACCCAATTACAAAGTTTCTTAAAATCGCCTGGACTATTGATTTCTGCAAAAAAAAAAATACGACAGTGACTCTTTAAGGAATGCATACATGCCAACATTCTGAGATGAAAAAAAAAGAACAACCTGACAAACGTGTCGCTGAATTCTTTTACAGGCCCCTCTTTAAATGACCTCTTATTGTGCCTATAAAACAGCATGCAGACTTCAGCTACCATTTCTCATATGCTAGAAAAAGGGACATTGTATTTATCACCCACCATACTCCCATAAAAGTCCCCATAATAGAGCAGAAATGGCATTCACCCTTTTCCTTCCTCAAACACTGTGTTTTCTGAAACTCAGAGATTGACAACTGAATTGAAGGAAGTGGCGAATTAAGTACAACTTGTTTTTACATATTATGTATATATATATATGGATATATATATATATATATATATATATATATATACAGTGGTACCTTGGATTAAGAGTAACTTGGTTTAAGAGCGTTTTGGTTTAAGAGCTCACAGGTTTTCAAAATTGTAACTTGGTTTAAGAGCATTGCTTTGAGATTGCTAAGAGATCCCTGTACTGGGCGGGAGCGCGAGTGGAGGAGGGGCATGGTCTGCATAGCGGGATCTACAGCCCTGTACTCTGACCCAGGAAGTCTCCTTCACCTTCCAAATCATAGCAAATCCACTTCATGCTTGGGCTTACATCAGAGGACAGGACTGTGGAGGTAATCTCCTCATTGCTGTACCTCTCTCTCCCTGGACAGAGAGCGCTGCTATACTGTGCCCACATATGTCCTGCTCATTCCTTCATGCTCCCTGCAGTCTCTGTCAGTCCTGATTGGTCCATGCTGAACACAGCCCCTTCCCCATTGCTGTCATGTGACCACACAGACCTCTGACAGCAGCCCTGCTTCTCTATTCTAGCCTGTTGTACTATGCTACTGCATTATGGGGATCTGCAATTCCATCCTGTATCTACAAACTGCTGCTGTTTTTCAGGTTTATGCACTTACTATAAATTATACTCCACATGCTGATTGCTATACTGTACAGTAACTTATAATATCACATATTCTGCTGTTTCTGAATGTTTGTTTCATTAGTTTTACATGTTATTCAGATTATAAAATCACTATTTTTGGGGTGTGAACCAATTGTCTGCATTTCTATGATTTCTTATGGGAAAATTTGCTTTGGTTTAAGAGTGGATTTGGATTACAAGCGCAGTCCGGAACGCATTATGCTCGTAATCCAAGGCACCAGTGTATATATATATATATATATATATATATATATATATACATACATATATACACATACAGTGGTTTGCAATAAATTAGAATATCATCATAAAGGGTTTTTTTTCAGTAACTTAATTCAAAAAGTGACCTCATATATTCTATAGAATCATTACATACAGAGTGAACTTTTTCAAGCGCTTATTTCTGTTAAAGTTGATGATTACGGATTACAGCCAAAAAAGTCAGTATTTCATAAAATTAGAATAATTAACCCAAAACACCTGCAGTGGCTTCCTAAGTGTTATAAAAGGTCCCTTAGTCTGGTTCAGTATGCAACACAAACATGGGGAAGACTTGACAGATGTCCAAAAGGCAGTCATTCACACACTCCACAAGGAGGGTAAGCCACAAAAGTTCATTGCTAAAGAAGCTGGCTGTTCTCAGAGTGTTGTATCAAAGCATATTAATGGAAAGTTGAGTGGAAGGAAAAAGTTTTGTAGGAAAAAGTGAACAAGCAACCGGGAGAACCGCAGTCTTAACAGGATTGTAAAGGAAATGCAATTCAAAAATTTGGGAGAGATTCACAAAAAGTGGACTGTTGCTGGAGTCAGTGCTTCAAAAGCCACCACATACAGACGTCCGCAGGACATGGGCTACAAGTGTAGCATTCCATGTGTCAAGCCACTCCTGACCAATAAACAAAGCCAGAAGTGTCTAATCTGGGCCAAGGAAAAGAAGAACTGGACTGTTTATCAGTGGTCTAAGGTGCTGTTTTCAGATGAAAGTAAATTTTACATTTCATTTGGAAATCAAGGTCCCAGAGTCTGGAGGAAGAGTAGACAGGCACACAATCTAAACTGCTTGAGGTCTAGTGTGTTTCCACAATCAGTGATGGTTTGGAGAGCCAGGTCATCTGCTAGTGTAAGTCAATGCTGCCGTCTACCAGGAAATTTTAGAGCACTTCATGCTTCCCTGTGCTGAAAAGATTTTTGGACATGAAATTTTTATCTTCCAGCAGGATTTGGCACCTGTCCACACTGCCAAAAGTATCAATACTTGGTTTACTAACCACAGCATCACTGTGCTTGATTGGCCAGCAAACTCGCCAGACCCTTAACCC
This sequence comes from Dendropsophus ebraccatus, assembly GCF_027789765.1. Taxonomy (NCBI): domain Eukaryota; kingdom Metazoa; phylum Chordata; class Amphibia; order Anura; family Hylidae; genus Dendropsophus; species Dendropsophus ebraccatus. The sequence continues at coordinate 98,782,991 of NC_091460.1, read as the reverse complement.
CATAGAGAATTTATGGGATAGTGTCAAGAGGAAGACACCAGACACAAAAATGCAGACGAGCTGAAGGCCGCTATGAAAGCAACCTGGGCTTCAATAACACCTCTGCAGTGCCATCAGCTGATCGCCTTCATGCCACGCTGCATTGATGCCGTCACTTATGCAAAAGGTGCCCCGACCAAGTATTGAGGGCATTTACTGTACAGACTTTTCATTTGGTCGACATTTCTGTGTTAAAAACATTTTTTTTTCAGTTGGATTTATATAATATTCTTAATTTTATGAAATACTGACTATTGGTCTCCCTCACCTTCCAAATCATAGCAGATCCACTTCAGGCTGCGGCTCACATCAGGGGACAGGACTGTGGAGGTAATCTCTTCATAGCTGTAACCCCTCTCTCCCCGGACAGAGAGCGCTGCTATACTGTGCCCCATCTGCCCTGCTCATTCCTTCATGCTCCCTGCAGTCTCTGTCAGCCCTTGTGTTTCCCATCCTCTCCATAACTGTACAGTAATTTATAATATCACATATTCTGCTGTTTCTAAATGTTTGTTCTTATCTGTTTTACATGTTATTCAGAATAATAAATCATTATTTTTGGGGTGTGAAACCAATTGTGTGCATTTCTATGATTTCTTATGGGAAAAATTGATTTGCTTTGGTTTAAGAGTAGATTTGGATTACGAACATGGCCCCGGAACGAATTGTGCTCGTAATTCAAGGCACCACTGCATATATATATATATATATATATATATATATATATATATATATATATATATCAAATGCACAAAAAAATACAGTCCAACAAACAAACTAAACATAGAGGTCCATACAACCAGATGTTTCCACTTGAAATCCTAAAGACAATCAGAGTACAGATATACATGCTTCAAGATGAGCACAAGATTTATCAGGTATTTTAACTAGGGATGGTCCGAACCTGCTGAGGTTCGGGTTCATACGAACCCGGACTCTCGGCAATGATTCCCGCTGTCTTAAACCTAAGTGAAGAGGGTGGATACAGCGGGAGGACCGCCTGGAAAACCAGGATACAGCCACAGCCATAGGCTGTATCCCAGTTTTCCAGGCGGTCCTCCCGCTTTATCCACCCTCTCCACGGAGGTTTAAGACAGCGGGAATCATTGCCGAGAGTCCGGGTTTGTACTAACCAGGGCCGTCTTTCCCATTGGGCAGTGTAGGCGGCTGCCCGGGGGCCCATGACTCATGGGGGGCCCCAGTGGCAGTCGCGTACCCCGCAGCCAAACACACACTTATGGGCCGCGGCTTATTCTGCTACTCTGCAGACATGTCATGTTCAGGGAAGCTGATGAGCCACGCTGTGCCCCCCTCTCCCCATGAACACTTATCAGGGCCGTTTCCAGGCCCAGCTCCTGCCCTGACCAAGTATTTGGCGCCCCCTCCGCCTCCCCTCCAGACCTCACAGATCTTCTTCAAGCTGCCGGCGCCTCCTCCCCCTCCCCTACAGACCTCACTGATGATCTCCTGTAAGCTGCCGACGCCAGCCTCCTCTCCCCCTTGCGCGGATCTCACTAGCATCTCTCTCAGACAGATCCTGCAGCAGGTCAGTGATGACGTCATCGGGCCTGCTGGAGGATCCGTGCGGCAGCTGACAGGCGGGAGAGAAGAGAGGAGAGAAGAGAAGAGAGGAAGACCGGGGCCAGGATTAGGTGAGTATATTGGTTTGTTTTGTTTTCTTGTGTTGAGGCAGTGCAGGAGGTCTCTTACTATGGGGGTCGTGCAGGGTGTCCCCCATACTGTGCTCCTGTCCCCATTTTCTATACTATACCCAGAGAGAGATCACTGTGTTATCTGTGGTGTTACATAGGACTGCAGGTGACAGCTACTACATTATCTGTACTCAGATTTATCACTGTGTTATCTGTGGTGTTACATAGGACTGCAGGTGACATCTACCATATTATCTGTACTCAGAGATATCACTGTGTTATCTGTGCTGTTACATAGGACTGCAGGTGACAGCTACTACATTATCTGTACTCAGATTTATCACTGTGTTATCTGTGGTGTTACATAGGACTGCAGGTGACATCTACTACATTATCTGTACTCAGAGATATCACTGTTATCTGTGGTGTTACATAGGACTGCAGGTGACATCTACTACATTATCTGTACTCAGAGAGATATCACTGTGTTATATGTGGTGTTACATAGGACTGCAGGTGACTACTACATTATCTGTACTCAGAGATATCACTGTGTTATCTGTGGTGTTACATAGGACTGCAGGTGACTACTACATTATCTGTACTCAGAGATATCACTGTGTTATCTGTGGTGTTACATAGGACTGCAGGTGACTACTACATTATCTGTGCTCAGAGATATCACTGTGGTGTTACATAGGACTGCAGGACACATCTATTACATTAACTGTACTCAGAGATATCACAGTGTTATCTGTGGTGTTACATAGGACTGCAGATATATCACTGTTATCTGTGCTGTTACATAGGACTGCAGGTGACTACTACATTATCTGTGCTCAGAGATATCACTGTGGTGTTACATAGGACTGCAGGACACATCTATTACATTAACTGTACTCATAGATATCACTGCGTTATCTGTGGTGTTACATAGGACTGCAGGTGACTACTACATTATCTGTACTCAGAGATATCACTGTGTTATCTGTGCTGTTACATAGGACTGCTGGTGACTACTACATTATCTGTATTCAGAGATATCACTGTGTTATCTGTGGTGTTACATAGGACTGCAGGTGACATCTACCATATTATCTGTACTCAGAGATATCACTGTGGTGTTACATAGGACTGCAGGACACATCTATTACATTAACTGTACTCAGATATCACTGTGTTATCTTTGGTGTTACATAGGACTGCAGGTGACTACTACATTATCTGTATTTAGAGATATCACTGTTATCTGTGGTGTTACATAGGACTGCAGATGACATCTACTACATTATCTGTACTCAGAGATATCACTGTTATCTGTGGTGTTACATAGGACTGCAGGTGACATCTACTACATTATCTGTACTCAGAGAGATATCATTGTGTTGTCTGTGGTGTTACATAGGGCTGCAGGTGACTACTACATTATGTGTGCTCAGAGATATCACTGTGTTATCTGTGGTGTTACATAGGACTGCAGGTGACTACTACATTATCTGTGCTCAGAGATATCACTGTGGTGTTACATAGGACTGCAGGACACATCTATTACATTAACTGTACTCAGATATCACTGTGTTATCTGTGGTGTTACATAGGACTGCAGGTGACTACTACATTATCTGTACTCAGAGATATCACTGTGTTATTTGTGGTGTTACATAGGACTGCAGGTGACTACTACATTATCTGTGCTCAGAGATATCACTGTGGTGTTACATAGGACTGCAGGACACATCTATTACATTAACTGTACTCAGAGATATTACTGTGTTATCTGTGGTGTTACATAGGACTGCAGATATATCACTGTTATCTGTGCTGTTACATAGGACTGCAGGTGACTACTACATTATCTGTGCTCAGAGATATCACTGGGGTGTTACATAGGACTGCAGGACACATCTATTACATTAACTGTACTCATAGATATCACTGCGTTATCTGTGGTGTTACATAGGACTGCAGGTGACTACTACATTATCTGTACTTAGAGATATCACTGTGTTATCTGTGGTGTTACATAGGACTGCAGGTGACTACTATATTATCTGTACTCAGAGATATCACTGTGTTATCTGTGCTGTTACATAGGACTGCAGGTGACTACTACATTATCTGTACTCAGAGATATCACTGTGTTATCTGTGCTGTTACATAGGACTGCAGGTGACTACTACATTATCTGTACTCAGAGATATCACTGTGTTATCTGTGCTGTTACATAGGACTGCAGGTGACTACTACATTATCTGTACTCAGAGATATCACTGTGTTATCTGTGGTGTTACATAGGCCTGCAGGGGACATCTATTACATTATCTGTACTCAGAGATATCACTGTGTTATCTGTGGTGTTACATAGGACTGCAGGGGACATCTACTACATTATCTGTACTCAGAGATATCACTGTGTTATCTGTGCTGTTACATAGGACTGCAGGGGACATCTACTACATTACCTGTACTCAGAGATATCACTGTGTTATCTGTGGTGTTACATGGAACTGCAGGTCTCAGGGAGTTGAGCTCTGCTACATCTGCCACCCTGTAGTATATCTCTATCTCCTGATACTGTGGAGCGGCTTGTGCACAGACGTGACCCAGGGCCGTCTCTAAGGCTGGGCTGTTGGGGTAGTGTCTGTTGGAATGGTGGGGTAGTGTGGAGGGGGGGGGGGGTCAGGTGGAATAGTGCGTGTAGGGGGATCAGGTGGGGTAGTGTGAGGGGGGGGTCGGGTGGGGTAGTGTGAGGGGGGGGGGTAGTGTGAGTGGGGGGGGGGGGGGTCGGGCGGGGTAGTGTGTGTAGGGGGGGGTCAGGTGGGATAGTGTGTATAGGGGGGTCAGATGGGATATAGTGTGTATAGGGGGTCAGGTGGGATAGTGTGTATAGGGGGATCAGGTGGGGTAGTGTGAGGGGGGGTCAGGTGGGATAGTGTGTGTAGGGGGGGTCAAGTGGGATAGTGTGTATAGGGGGTCAGGTGGGATATAGTGTGTATAGTGGGATAGTGTGTATAGGGGGTAAGGTGGGATAGTGTGTATAGGGGGGTCAGGTGGGGTAGTGTGAGGGGGGGTCAGGTGGGATAGTGTGTGTAGGGGGGGTCAGGTAGGATAGTGTGTATAGGGGTATAGGGGGGTCAGGTGGGATATAGTGTGTATAGGGGGGTCAGGTGGGATAGTGTGTATAGGGGGTCAGGTGGGATAGTGTGTGTAGGGGGGGTCAGGTGAGATAGTGTGTATAGGGGGGTCAGGTGGCATATAGTGTGTATAGTGGGATAGTGTGTATAGGGGGGTCAGGTGGGATAGTGTGTATAGGGGGGTCAGGTGGGGTAGTGTGAGGGGGGGTCAGGTGGGATAGTGTGTGTAGGGGGGGTCAGGTGGGATAGTGTGTATAGGGGGGTCAGGTGGGATATAGTGTGTATAGGGGGGTCAGGTGGGATAGTGTGTATAGGGGGGTCAGGTGGGATAGTGTGTATAGGGGGGTCAGGTGGGATAGTGTGTATAGGGGGGTCAGGTGGGATAGTGTGTATAGGGGGGTCCGGTGGGATAGTGTTTGAAGGGGGGGTCAGGTGGGATAGTTTGTGTGTGGGGGGTAGGTTTATTGCAGGCAGGGGGGGAACTTTATTACTATGGTGGGTACAGCAGGCGCATTATTACTATACAGGCATAGGGCGCAGCAGTGTAGGCATTTTACTGTTTTACTATGGGGAAACACACAGCAGGAGACATTATTACTATATGGAGGGTACAGCAGTAAGCAGCATTATTACTATATTCTTCCTAGTAGCCCGAGTAACCCGCCCCTTCCTTCCCCAGGGCTGAACTGACCGGGGGGGGGGGGGGCGCTTTTATCAATATTCGCCCTGTTGTCAAAATGACCTAGAAACTGCCCTGACACTTATGGACCACTGACTTTAAAATTCCTAGCAGGCGTGCCACGCGCAGGGACGTCCGCTTCCCTGACCTCCCTCTCGGCGACTGACGTCACTTCCTGGACGTGACGCTTAGGATCCAGGAGCCATTGCAGCTGCTGGGCACCGGAGCTCCTGAAGGAAGAAGACTTAGCTGGGGAGCAATGTTTGAGGTGATGGTTAGGGGGGAGGGGGGAGAGGGATGCGGGGACTTGATCTTGGGTCAGGGGGCCCAGTTCACAGCTGTGCCCAGGGGCCCATAGTTTTGTTAAGACGGCCCTGGTACTAACCCGAACCTCGGCAGGTTCGGACCATCCCTAATTGTAACATAATTAAGGAAAACCATTTACCCCAAACCTCTTTATATTTTGTGATTTCATGCAATCTACTGGCAACTAAGTGTTCCTGTTCCATTACACAACAATTGTGAACCAAAGATATCTCATAAATGGACAGTATGTTCACGCTTTTCCACATTTGGGCTAGTTTAGTCCTTGCAGTTGTGTCACAGCTAGGTCCTGCTTCTGGAGATTTTCTAGACCCAGTGATGCTTTTCTAGCATGCTGTGGTAAACAAACGTATGTGACTTTAACAATTAGCTGGAAAATTGAATCCAGTAGGCCCTTACATGCAGGCACCCCCAGCATATGTGAATCAGGGTGCCAGTTTCTCTATGACATCTTCAGCACTGAGATGATGTTTGAGGGTAAATCAGGGATAGACGATAGGGAGTCATGTACCACCTATATATTAATTTCCTGGTGGACTCTAGGTGATTTATACAGGGAGAGGTACGCAATCTTATAGTAAAGGATTCTGATATCTCTTTATGAGAAATTGCTATTTCTACTCCACTTGTCCAGAGAAGTAGGTCTTTGTAAGACATGGATATCTGGCTATTCCTGTGTTTTAAGACTCTTAAAAGAGGCTCCACAGACTCTTTCTTTGCATATTTACATATTCCAGGGAGCAGTGCACCTAGGATTTCACTGTATTGAGTGCTTTAGCCAGCAGCCGACAGTGTTATCTTTGGCTGGTCTCCCTTGGATCAGTGATTTGTCTCCCATATAAAAAATAAAAGGAGTTGTCCAGGAGCAGAATGAGAATTAGGGGCGTCTTAGGGACGATCTGTTCACAATCTAGGTTTCACCACCAGCAAAGACGCGGATTCTTTACTGTAAGAACAGTGAGACTATGGAACTCTCTGCCATATGATGTTGTCATGGCTGATTCATTATATAATTACAAGGAAGGCCTGGATGTTTTTCTTGATAAATATAATATTACAAGTTATGGGCACTAAACTACATGTGATAGGATGCTGATCTGGAGTCTAGAAGGAATTTTCTACCTGTGACGGGGCGAATGGCATCTGCCTCATAAGGTTTCTTGCCTTTCTCCGGATCAACACAGTAGGGTTATGGGTTGAACCTGATGGTTTCTTGTCTTTTTTCAACCTTATTAACTATGTAACCAACTATGCTGGTGCAAAGGTCCCTGTTTGCATTGTGTGTGTTATGTATCAGTAAATGTACAATGCAAACTTAAAAAAAAAAAGCAAATCATGAATGACAGGAAGTTATGCTAGGGTTTTCCTATATCTTAAAAGAGGTAACAATGAGTATAGGGATATATTGCTGGGAAAGCCATGCTTCACTATACACTCATAGCTGGTCATGGAATGTAATGGATGGGCTGGGTCCACCAGAACAAAAGCCGCTCTTTCATTAGCTGTTTTGCTTTCTGGCCCATAAAGAATCAATCAGGGAATACCTCCCTGTACATCATCAAGATTTCCTATATTTCATAGATCACATGAATGTAGGTCGTGATTTTTAATTTAGTTTTAATTTTAGAACTTGGTAACATTAGTGAAGGTTAGGCTGGGGGCATCTGTCTACAGGCACTTTAACCTGACATATGCTGTATATATTGTATATACTTATATATATTGTATATATTTCTGTTACTGAATGTTAATATATTCTGGCTTGTCTCCAAGAGTAGGGTATTAAGAATATAACAGAGATATTGAAGGGTTTGTTGATGAAGTTTATTAGCACAATACAATAAACTTGTCATCATAGAGCAATGAATGATGTGCTGTAGTCTTACAGTACTATATGTACTTGATCATACAGGATATTTTTTGTCTGGAAATCTTGTGCAGCAGTGGAAGTAAAAAGGTTAAATGCACACAAGCCTTTGACGTGCCCCGTTTTGGTCTATGGGAATTTTAAAGTTAGAAATTTCCACTCGGCCACATTGTGTGAAGCAGCTTTGTATATTTGTCCCTGTAGTAAAAATAGTCCAGCAGTTTTAACTCTTTTAGTTCTGAAGGTACCAATACTTTCAAGTATTGTTTTGTCCTTTTGACTGTCGTAATTAAATTTGAATGAAGCGGATCTGGCGAAAAAAGATTCGCAGCGAACCGCGCTGTCAATTCACTTTGCTCTGCTAAGCAAATTCCGTATGATTTGTTCAAAATTTTGCTAAACATGGTGGCTGCGCATGTAAGCTTACAGCATTGTCACTCGGCAGGAGCAGGGGATTAGCCATAATTCCTTGTGGCCATCCAATCACCTGCAAGCCCCACTGTGATGTCAGCACTTCCCCCTTATTCTCTATACAGGGTGATTTGCTTCCTTGATGTGGGCAGTTGGCTGTGTGTTTAGTGGAGAGTAGATTGCAGAAGGCACTTAGAACAGAGCAGGGAGAGAAATAGAGAGATATAGGGACAGAGAAGATAGGAGGGAGGATTGTGAGTAGATTGTTGGTGGTTTTCTGTGGCAGCTGTGAAGATATTGTTCAGTATACCAAGTTACTGGGTGCTGGTTGTGCAATATACCACGTAACTTGGTGCTGGTTTTGCATTATACCAAGTAGCTGGGTGCTGGTTGTGGATTATTCCAAGTTATTGGGCACTGGGTGTGCAGTATACCAAGTCACTGGGTGCTGTAAAGACAGTATCCATTCTAATAAATCATTGTGAGTGCTGTGCATACAGTGTGCACTCAAATATAAAAATTTATTTGGTTTACTTTAAAATTAACCAAAAGATTTCCAAGCGTGCCAAAAAATATGGCACTTCTCAGGGTATGGACAGTGTCAGCGGCTAAGGTAGCACTCACGGTGGTCCCAATGGTGGTGCCAATGGTGGTGATTGGGTGTCTGAACGAGAGAGCTCCTAGCGAGCCTAGCAGTTTCCCTAGACCCTGAGACGTTGGATTTGGAGGATTTGAAGGAATCTCCGGAGAGGCAAGAGTTCCCAGGAAAAGTGGAGACTTCTGGAGTTCATACACCCCAGAGCAGTCAGGAGAGCAAGGCAGGGGCAGTCTACAACAGGCTACCAGTGCACCTGCTCGAAAGAACCACCGCCCACTGAGATCAGCGATCTGGCAGTTCTTCCATCTTGGGGGTGGAAAAAAACATTCTGATATATGTAACATTTGTGACCATAAAGTGGGTCGGGGTTGTGGTCCAAACCCAGGCACCACTTCTATGCATCAGCATATGGAGCACCCCACCCCACTGCCTGGAAGAACTGAGACCCCCAGGGCACGTGCCAGTCTACATCTATGTTCCCAATAAAATAATCATCCACCATAAGTAATCTTATTTGATTCATTCTTACAATTTGTAATTTTACCCCTTACGCCAAAAATCAACAGGATAATCCAGTAGCAAATACCCATAGTCAATTCGGTTATATTTAAAGCACCATCTTAAAATGTAGTGCCCATGCTAAAACATTTCCATCATAGTATATATTATCCGTAGTACATATCAAAGATTATAGTTTCTATTCCCCAGTGCACTCCCCCTACAGCAGAATAGATTTACTTCTTCTCTCACAGACTCTTCTAGACTATTCCCCTTCAGCCACTATAGAAGGGATCTTATGGTCCGACCATGCGCCTGTAATTGGATCACTTGTTTTACAGCCTAGGACGAGGAAATCTTTCACCTGGAGGCTCAATGAAACCCTTGCCTAGCTGACCTGAAAAAAGCAATAGCGGATTTTAGGTAAATACATAACAATGATGGGAGGCTCTTAAGCGGTATTAAGGCAGGGGATTCTTGTTTCCCATGGGTCGCCCCTCAAGATGGAAAGCGGGAAAATTATCCGTAAGCTCCTAGAGAAGATAGCTGACTTAGAGCTGAGACATAAATGCTCTTTATCTCCTGGCATATATGCGGAATTAGCTGTTCAGAGAGCCAAATTGACCCAAATTTTGGATAAAAAAATCAGCTTGTTTTAGAGCTAAACTGAAAGCCTGTTATTTCTGTTTAAACATTGCACAGGTGTCTTAATGATTAAGCCCATGTGCTGTGGTAACACAGGCGGTGAATAATAGGCAATCTGCCTGGAGCATTCCTAATGATGAGGAGGGCGGGGAGGAGGGACGGAGGGGTGGTGCAAAGTTAGGACACAGATACTCCCTAAGGGCACGGAGCTGCAATTTTAAAAGTAATTTTTTATGACAACTGCATCATCTGCCAAACGGACCGCGGGACAGATCTTGGATTAAAAGCAACTATCCGAAGGTACAAGTGGTTTGGGGGGGTCAGATTGTGGGTACAGAGTCGCTTTAATGATGTTCTCAACGGGGGGGCACATTTCCCTCATCAGCCCTTCTGGCACATATAACAGTTCTTCCTAAACCTGGGAATCCCCCGGATGTGTGTAGCAATTTCAGACCCATATCCCTGATTAACCTGGACATTAAACTGTACTCAAATATTCTAGCCCAAAGGCTGAGTCTTTTCATGCACTAATTTATCTCTAATGATCAGGTGGGCTTTGTGAGGCAGAGAGAGGCACGGGATAACACAATCCGCACACTAACCCTAGTGGAGAGAGCCAGAGCAGCAGGAATCCGCGTGTGCATACTATCTCTTGATGAAACAAAAAAAACTAAAGAATGCAAGACCAAAATATATAAATGTTAATTTTTATTGATATATCATAGAAATTAGATTAAAAAATTTTTTTTATACATCAAAGGAGCTGGAGCTATACAAATCCCCAACAAGACGGTGGACATGGGGTTCCATCATATATGGAGTTACACATAATATCACATAATAAATAACAATAAATAGGAACCTATATATTATATACACATATACTGGGCACTGGGTAAATATTGCACAAAATAGATAAATCTCAAAGTGAGTATACAGACAGAAACACCATCAAACAGAAAAATAAATGTTACCCATACATGTCCTTAGTATAGGAGTCCACCACACCATTCACCCCGATGCACGTTTCGCGTGTTGCTTTATCAAGGGTGATGTCGTAAGTACTGAGCTCTAACCTTATAAACCCCATCAGACCAATCAGATGCATACCCCACATGTGTATCGCATGAATTAATCATTCCTATCCGTAACGCTGGAAAACCGGAAATGACGTCCCGCAATCATGTGATATTGCTCCGTCAAGTGAACAGCACCCGGTCTTACCATGATGGTTACTCTGTATATATTGGCCATATTGTATCCCCATGTCCTCCTTGACCTCATAACAATCCTCAATATCAAACATGTTCATAGAATCTTATACCTCCACTTGCGTGTGCTTCATCAATATCGTAAAACCGGAAATGACGCGCGTCACATGACATTGTCACATGATCGCGTCATTCCCGGAAGACCCCATGCCGGAACTGCCGCTCACTCAGCGTCATCCGGAATAGAGTCATGTGTGCGGTCATGTGATAACGCCCGGGTCACATGTCCCGTCCCGAGTCACATGATCGCACATACAGAAACATTAGCCATAATGGAACCCCATGCAAATGTATAGAGAAATAGGTAAAAAAATATATGAAAAAAATGACACTTAATTATTAAAAGTAATAGAATTGTCATATGTGTATATATAATATTAAGAGATATTAAAAAAATTGTTAGAAAAGTTATATAAACGAAAAAGGGTCAAATAATAAATGTGAAAGAAATGTCCCCATAAAGAAGGGGAAAAAAAGAAAATGGACATATAGTGCTAAAACCTTCATGAGTGAAAAAAGTGCGAACGTGCAAGCAAATCAAAGTGCAAAACTCAGTGCAAAACTCAGTGCATGAAGGAAAAGTGCCATGCTGTGAGCCGTGAAACATATAATACTCACCTCAACTGATGTGTGTTAAAAGAAAATATATATACTACCTAAAAAACTCACATAATAATAAAGACAAAATAGAATAAATAATAATACAATAATACATATTAATTATTAAAAAAACCAATATATCTTTGAAAGTGTACACTATCAAAGATATATTGTTTTTTTTAATAATTAATATAATTAACACACATCAGTTGAGGTGAGTATTATATGTTTCACGGCTCACAGCATGGCACTTTTCCTTTATGCACTGAGTTTTGCACTTTGATTTGCTTGCACGTTCGCACTTTTTTCACTCATGAAGGTTTTAGCACTATATGTCCATTTTCTTTTTTTCCCCTTCTTTATGGGGACATTTCTTTCACATTTATTATTTGACCCTTTTTCGTTTATATAACTTTTCTAACAATTTTTTTAATATCTCTTAATATTATATATACACATATGACGATTCTATTACTTTTAATAATTAAGTGTAATTTTTTTCATATATTTTTTTACCTATTTCTCTATACATTTGCATGGAGTTCCATTATGGCTAATGTTTCTGTATGTGCGATCATGTGACTCGGGACGGGACATGTGACCCGGGCGTTATCATATGACCGCACACATGACTCTATTCCGGATGACGCTGAGTGAGCGGCAGTTCCGGCATGGGGTCTTCCCGGGAATGACGCGATCATGTGACAATGTCATGTGACGCGCGTCATTTCCGGTTCTACGATATTGATGAAGCACACGCAAGTGGAGGTATAAGATTCTATGAACATGTTTGATATTGAGGATTGTTATGAGGTCAAGGAGGACATGGGGATACAATATGGCCAATATATACAGAGTAACCATCATGGTAAGACCGGGTGCTGTTCACGTGACGGAGCAATATCACATGATTGTGGGACGTCATTTCCGGTTTTCTAGCGTTACGAATAGGAATGATTAATTCATGCGATACACATGTGGGGTATGCATCTCATTGGCCTGATGGGGTTTATAAGGTTAGAGCTCAGTACTTACGACATCACCCTTGATAAAGCAACACGCGAAACGTGCGTCGGGTGAATGGTGTGGTGGACTCCTATACTAAGGACATGTATGGGTAACATTTATTTTTCTGTTTGATGGTGTTTCTGTCTGTATACTCACTTTGAGATTTATCTATTTTGTGCAATATTTACCCAGTGCCCAGTATATGTGTATATAATATATAGGTTCCTATTTATTGTTATTTATTATGTGATATTATGTGTAACTCCATATATGATGGAACCCCATGTCCACCGTCTTGTTGGGGATTTGTATAGCTCCAGCTCCTTTGATGTATAAAAAATTTTTTTTTAATCTAATTTCTATGATATATCAATAAAATTTAACATTTATATATTTTGGTCTTGCATTCTTTAGTTTTTTTGGTTTCAGTAATTTGGGTGCGCATAGACCGCACTATTTGAGCCTTAGTTGTGTTTATACTATCTCTTGATGCCAAAAAGGCTTTTGACAGGGTGCACTGGGGGTTCTTAGAGTCAGCATTACAGTTTGTAGGTCTGGGCCCCATCATGCAGAAGGGGGTCATGACCTTATATTCTAACCCGTCCACTCAAGTTAAGGTAAATGGGTCATTATCTTCCCCTTTCCCGATCCTAAACGGGACACGACAGGGTTGTCCCCTATCTCCACTCTTCTATATGTTGGTCATGGAATTTTCTGCGGTTGCTATTAGAGATAATTATAGCATACATGGACCTACAGTGGGAGGGAAAGAGCAAAAACTGGCCATGTTTGCAGACTATGTTCTGTTATATATCTCACAGCCGTTAGTCAGCATCCCCAATATTCTTGCAGAAACAAGAGCATATGGTGCAGTAAGTAACTTTAAAATAAACACAACTAAAACTGAATTCCTTAATATATCTCTCCCTGACCCGTTGGTGTCCCGTTTACGCTCGGTATTCCCTTTTTAATGCCAAACAAATTCCCTGAAATATTTAGGCATACATATAAACACAGGATCCGGCTTCCCTATTCTCTACCAACTTTCTTCCTTTACTTCATGATATTGAGAAAGACTTGGGTAAATTGCGTCAACTGAATCTTTTGTGGTTTGGGAGATTGAGGGCGGTTAAAATGGATATCCTTCCACGGGTGTTATACTTTTTTCAAACTCTGCCTATGGTTCCGATAGGATCTTTCCTGAAACGCCTTAGAACTAGGGATGGTCCGAATCTTCCGAGGTTCGGGTTCGTATAAACCGGAACGCTCGGCATCAGATTCCCGCTGTCTGCCTGCTCCGTGGAGCGGGTGGATACAGCGGGAGGACCGCCTGGAAAACTGGGATACAGCCTATGGCTATGGCTGTATCCCAGTTTTCCAGGTGGTCCTCCCGCTGTATCCACACACTCCTTGGAGCGGGAATCATTACCGAGAGTTCGGGTTCATATGATCCCGAACCGAACTCGGTTAGGACCATCCCTACTTAGAACCATTGTTTTAAAGTTTATTTGGGGACATAAAAGGGCCAGGCTACCTTATAAACGAAATGCAAAAGGACAGCGCTCCATAGCGTGGATCAGTGATATAACAGGGAGAATTTAGTGTGTCCAAAAAACTCTCACCTGGTGGGGTTGTGCTGTAGTCGAGGCACAACACTCATTAACGCATGTGTTTGAGGACCGCAGCCACTCCCGCTATCCCAACGGAATAATAAATGTAAAAACACCTCCAACACCATAAAACACGGTTCCAAGGGGCGCAGGTCCAGAAAGAATAAAATGATAATAAAATACTTTGCTTTATTGAGACCCAACGCGTTTCGGAGCCGTACCGGTTCCTTTTTCAAGAGTCATAATGTTCTATTGCATCCTGTATAAGAGTGCCATATGCGCTGGAATATTCATGGCTGGGGATAGTGTCCAATTTAATATAGTAGTCAGTATCTGAGAGTATTCTATATGCTTCTAAAACATAGTCAGATCTATCTAGCAAGACAGTACCACCCCCCTTGTCAGCGGGGCGTATTATCAGTTGTGAATTGGATCTTAAAGTGTTTAAAGCTATTCTTTCATTCTTAGTGAGATTATCTTTATATCCCTTGTTGTACACTACACCATTGATATCTCGTAGATCATTAAGTACCAGTGACTGAAAGGTCTCTATAAAGTGACCTTTGCTATGCCTAGCAAAGGTCACTTTATAGAGACCTTTCAGTCACTGGTACTTAGCAAAGGTCACTTTATAGAGACCTTTCAGTCACTGGTACTTAATGATCTACGAGATATCAATGGTGTAGTGTACAACAAGGGATATAAAGATAATCTCACTAAGAATGAAAGAATAGCTTTAAACACTTTAAGATCCAATTCACAACTGATAATACGCCCCGCTGACAAGGGGGGTGGTACTGTCTTGCTAGACAGATCTGACTATGTTTTAGAGGCATATAGAATACTCTCAGATACTGACTACTATATTAAATTGGACACTATCCCCAGCCATGAATATTCCAGCGCATATGGCACTCTTATACAGGATGCAATAGAACATTATGACTCTTGAAAAAGGAACCGGTACGGCTCCGAAACGCGTTGGTTCTCAATAAAGCAAAGTATTTTATTATCATTTTATTCTTTCTGGACCTGCGCCCCTTGGAACCGTGTTTTATGGTGTTGGAGGTGTTTTTACATTTAGGCTACTTTATAGGCTCCTTACACAGCCAAAATTGAAAGTGGGAGCAAGTGCCCCTGACTTTAAAATTTACTTCCAAGCAGTGTTGGGCACATGCCTTCTTGATCTTTTTCATAACAAAACTTCCAAACAATGGGTCTCGTTATTAGCGGATCTGTCTGTGAGCCATCCTTTTACTTTATTATGGTGTACACCGGGAAATAGACCCTCACTGGGTAATTCCCCAGCACTGGTTAAGACTCTTATAGAGTTTAGTGAAAGGTTTGCACTGACACAAACTTTTCCTTAGACCAGGCCCTTTGACCCCTATTCTTGGTACGGGGATTTTGACCCCTGAATTGAACACCAGGTTTATGCGCTCTGCAGCGAATTTTACTGATCTTCACCTGAGACATGTATGTACAGTACAGTATTCGCCCCTTTGCGGAATTTGTCCACAGGTATCCTACAATCTTCTGAATGGTTGCTTTACGAGCAATTATGTAGCCTTTTTTTTACATTAAAAGACAGCTGGGGTTCTATACATACTTTAACCGACTTTGAGCAGTTTTGTATAGCTACTGAACTTCTCCTTCAGTAGCTTAACCTTAAGGACGAAACATACATTCTTCCATTTGTTGCCAAGTGGGAATTGGTGTCAGGACGGGCCTTGCCAGCTACGGACTGGACCACGGTCTTTCAGCTAGTGCAAAAAACATCCCTATTGAGCTATGCTCAGGAGAACTATAAGATTCTTTCCCAATGGTATTATTATCCAGAGAGGTTACACAGAATGTTTCCTGCGGTTGATCCTAGTTGATGGCGTTGTGGGTATGGGAGGGGTAGTATGGAATACATATGGTGGTCCTGCTGGGGAATAGGACCCTTTTTGGAACCTAGTTTTTTCCCTATATGACAAAGTTTGCTCTGTGACTACTCGACCCTCGATGGACCTAGCTCTATTGTCTCTCCAGGGGGGTTCCCTGCCAAAAATTTAAAAAGGGGCTGCAGCAAGATTTTTTACATGCCGCTCGGCAGGCCATTCCCCGTAGATGGAAATCCACTGTACCTCCTTCCCTTGGGGATTTCTTAGATTGCCTTTTATCCATCAGACGGATGGAAGAATTATCAGCTACTGATGACCGCGAGAGGTCAATGTTCGCTAAAACATGGTTTTCTTGGGACTCCTTCAGTAGCTCTGGAGATCTTGCTACATGGATATCCCAGCAAAGCCCATAACCTAAATGATATTATCTAATCTTTTTTCTTATAGACTTTGCAGTGATATCTCACAGGTAAAGCACTCTTCCCCCTGTCCTGTCACTTGCCCTTGTCCTTGTCTGATACCCTTGTGTGGTTTTGTTTTATTCCCCCTCCCCCCCCCCCACCCCCTTCTTTTTGGTTCCTGTTTCTATCTTGGGTTTTTAATTCTTCTTTCCCTTTCTCTTTCTACCCTTCTCTCTACTTTTTCCTTTTTTGTTCTTTTTTACTTTCATTTTTCACGGATCTTTATGGGACTTCAATCATTAATGTTTGTTAAAAGTTTTATCTATTTGCTTATTTGCTCAACTGACATTGTATTAGAGTATTGTTGACTATCCATTTACGCCAAATCATTTTTCTGTATCTTTTTCTTTATGACATGATAAGACTGTTCACTGTAGATGTGGATAATTTCTCTATTGTATGATGACCTTTGAGGTCTGTTGGATCATTCCGTGTTCTTTTCTCTAACAAAACTATATTTACCCTAAAAATCACCCCATTTCAAAGTTCTCCTTTTAATGCCAAAATCACAGTTTACCACAGTATCTAAGGGTTCTTTTACAGTCATGGCCAAAAGATTTGAGAATTAAACAAATATTATCACATGATCTGCTGATCTCTGTTTTTTATGTGTGTTTGTCAGATGTTTTTATCACATACAGAAATATAATTGCAATCATATTATGAGTAGCAAAAGCTTATATTGACAGCTAGAATGAGTTAATGCAGCAAGTCAATATTTGCAGTGTTGACCCTTCTTCTCCAGGACCTCTGCAATTCTCCCTGGCATGCTCTCAATCAACTTCTGGACCAAATCCTGACTGATAGCAGTCCATTCTTAAACAATGCTTGCATTTTGTCAGAATTTGTTGGTTTTTGTTTGTTCATCCGTCTCTTAATGATTGACCACAAGTTCTCAATGGGATTAAGATCTGGGGAGTTTCCAGGCCATGGACCCAACATGTCTATGTTTTGTTCCCTGAGCCGGAAAGGGGATTCATCAGAGAAAATGACTTTACCCCAGTCCTCAGCAGTCCACTCCCTGTACCTTTTGCAGAATATCAGTCTGTCCCTGATGTTTTTTTCTGGAGAGAAGTGGCTTCTTTGCTGCCCTCCTTGAGACCAGGCCTTGCTCCAAGAGTCTCCGCCTCACAGTGCGTGCAGATGCACTCACACCTGCCTGCTGCCATTCCTGAGCAAGCTCTGCACTGCTGGTAGCCCGATCCCACAGCTGAAACACTCTTAAGAGACGGTCCTGGCGCTTGCTGGTCTTTCTTGGGCGCCCTGGAGCCTTTTTGGCAACAATGGAACCTCTCTCCTTGAAGTTCTTGATGATGCGATAGATTGTTGACTGAGGTGCAATCTTTCTAGCTGTGATACTCTTCCCTGTTAGGCCATTTTTGTGCAGTGCAATGATGACTGCAGGTGTTTCTTTAGAGATAACCATGGTTAACAAAAGAGAATCAATGATGCCAAACACCAGCCTCTTTTTAAAGTATCCAGTGGTGTCATTCTTACTTAATCATGACAGATTGATCTCCAGTCCTGTCCTCATCAAAAACCCACACCTGTGTTAATGGAGCAATCACTGAAACAATGTTAGCTGGTCCTTTTAGGTAGAGTAGAGTCTTTCCTTTATAACCTGTTTTCTGTTTATAGTTTGTGGCTTTGGCATAAAAAAATCTGTCAGATAAATCTGTATGTAAAAGGATCCTATGGGGTTAAACTACAAGGATGGAAGGTTTCTCTACTCTTGATCGTTAGAGCAGGGGCCCTGGTGTCATGCAACAGCCCTGTTCCTGTGATATTCAGTGGCTAATTTTGCCCCGCTGACAGACGTATTTTGGTCATTAAGGGGTTCATAAAACATAATAATAAATGTGCCATAAATGTGAAAGACAACTGTAACCAGACATATGAGTCACATTTAACTGAGAACAGATTTGAGGAAAGGTTACCTGCAAAAATTTGCAGGTTTTTGCAGGTAAAGCGCTGCAGAATCTGTTGGCGCTATACAAATAAATATTATTATTATTATTATTATTATTTGTGCAATGAAGCAATTGTAAAAACAAATGGCAGCAATTTTACATCAATCCACAGATGTACAGTGCTGAAAAATTCCCCCCAACAGTGTATATATACATAGAAATACACATATAAACGGCTGCACTTGATACATATTACTCCTCTAGCCTTTGCAGGTCAGTGGAAAATGCGGGACATTTTTTACTTTACATTCATTATTCTCTTAAGTTTGTAGATATGGTTAATGAATATTGTCCTATAGATCTTTTGCATTCAGTGCTCTGTCAGTGTCCATTTTCAAGCTGTATAATGGTGTATATATGTCTTTTTTTCTGTGGTGTCATATACAGCATGTTTGTATGTGTGTGTGTGTGTGTGGGGGGGGGGGGGGGGGGCAACATTCAAGGATGGGGTTCAAGGAACATGCATATTTAGTCCTGTCAGGAAAGGGTGTGTGTCTGACTGAACACGTTTGTCAGACACATGGGGGTGACTCTCAAATTCTTTCTAGGGCTGCAATGGGTAGATATCCCAACAGACGGATCGTAGGTATCAGCTAAGAGAATTGTCATGGATAGCTCGCCTGAACGCCACCTGTCCATTAAGCTTAAATGAATGAAACAATCTTAGTGTTTTTCTGTGAGATTGTTTGTTTTTACTAATTTTGTATATGCTAAATATCTGTGTCTATTTTTAGCATTACCTCCATAGGGGGCGTGTACTCTAGGCCATAGACAGACAGACCCGAAGCAGCTACCGCCTGCAGAGCTCTGGGAGTCGGGTCGTGAAATCACCATTTTATCCAGGAAGTGAAGCCTTGATGCAGTAGTAAGTTCATGAAAAAAAGCACTTTGTGTATTTTCCATAAAAAGTGTATATTGGCGATTTGTATATCTTTTGGGGGGCAATACAATACTTTAATAAAAAATTTCGCCAGACTTCTTTAACAGGTGCAGCTCAATGAATGTATAAGTAAGGGGTGCTTGGAAACACTGTGAAACAAAGATATAGGAAATTAAACAATTCACACGTTGCGTTGTGTTAGCTGGAGGAACTATTCAAATCAGGAAACAGATAAAGTAATATCTGCAGTTAGGTCAGAACTTTGCATGACTGTCTCAACTTTGTCTTGTACTTGTAAACTGGCAAATCATTCCGTCTCCTTCTGTGTCGTCCACTGACAAAGCTCATACATGCTGCACATACCTACATTTACAGCTTTAAGACACCGCAAGTGGCAAACATTGTTCTTCTAAAAGCATTTGAACGTGTAAAGCCCCTGCATTCAGTTTCTTGCCTCCAGTCTAAACATACATACCGTTTTATAAAGTCAATAGTTCCATCTAGTTGAACATCGTCCTGTTTATAAGAGCTGTCAGCAGGAGGATTACATCACTCACAGACCTAAACATTCTCACTAAACATTCTAAACAGAGATGCCCAGGAATACCAACATAGCCCCTATGTGATTGCTAATGTCACCCCATACAAAGACTTGTTATTAACCTGGCAGGATCAATTCCCCCCCAACCCCCGTCCTTCCTCTGTCATACGCAGGAATCTACAGTCCATTTAAAGGACGTCTGTCTGATATCCTAAGCATCACAACTGGCAGTATAATTCTGGGCAGGTGCACTCTGTAAATAGAATGGGTGCTATGTGTTAAGCAATTGGTTAAACTGTATAAAAGAAGCTATGAATGGTACAAGTGACTATTGACAGATGTGATACTGGCTTAGATTTTTCAGATACTTATCTTTATAGAAGGGATGCTCTAGTGTATCCTTTATGCTGGGCAACCTTACGATACATTAAACGAAATCTGTCAACAGGTATAAGGTTCTTTAAATGAGGGCAGCATAAACTAGTAACAGAAAAGCTGATCAGATCTGTGTATGACTTACATCATTCTATTCAGCCATTCTCCTAATAAGCAAGAAAATGGGCTTTAGGCCGCACCACTAACTACACGCCCTGGCTGCTGATTGACAGCAAAATAGATAGTATAGACAACTGACAACTGTCAGAGGGCCCTATTCCACCGGACGATTATTGTTCACATAATCGTTAACGATCTCAAACGACCGCTATTGTGAAAGACCTGAAAACGTTCACTCATTTCCATGGAACGATAATCGTTACTTATGATCGTATTTGCGATCGTTTTTTCTTCGCGATTCCTTCGTTATTGCGTTCGTATCTACTGCAAACGACCGAACAACATCTTATTTATTGCGAACCTTTTGCGAACGTTTTGCGAATAAGCAACGATAAAAATAGGTCCAGGTCTTATAAAGCGATCAACGATCTCTCGTTCGGTCGTTAATCGTTGACTGCATTTCAACCACACGATTATCGTTTAGATTCGAACGATTTAACGATAATCTGAACGATAATCGTCCGGTGGAATAGGGCCCAGAGTCTGTTACACTTTACACATTCCGTTTCATGAAAAAGCAGAACATGTCATAACTTGGACAAGATCATGACACAGATTGCCCCACAGAAATATGTAGAAGACGGCACTTCCGTGGCAGTGGTGCTCGAGGTGAGAAAAATTCCCCCATAGTCTATGAGATGCGTGGTTTTCACAAACGGCACAGATCTTATATCTGTGTACATCCGTACAATTCATGAAACACACTTTTGTGATATAATCAGTGTAATTTAACCCCTTCAAGACAGAGCCCTTTAATGCACATGTCCGGGTCAAATTAACCCCTTAAGGACAGAGCCTGAAATGGCCTTAAGGACCGGAGCAAATTTTATGAATTTGACCAGTGTCACTTTATTCATTAATAACTTCGGGATGCTTTTACCTATCCGGCTGATTCTGAGATTGTTTTCTCGTGACATATTGTACTTCACATTTCTTGTAAATTGGAGTCGATACTTATAACGAATCTTTATGAAAAAACCCAAAATAGCGTGAAAAATTGTGAAAAAATGCATTTTTCCAACTTTAAAACTTTTCTGCTTATACAGAAAATGGTTATACCACATAAATTATATATTAAATAGCATTAGCAACATGTCTACTTTATGTTGGCGGCATTTATTAAACTATATTTCATTTTTTTTAGACAATAGGAAGCTTAAAACATTAGCAGCAAATTTCCAAATTTTCAGTAAAATTTCAAAATCAGATATTTTTAGGGAACTGTTCAGGTTTAAAGTGTATTTGAGGGGACTGTGTGTTAGAAAGCCTCACGAAGCACCCCATTTCAGAAACTGCACCCCCTAAACTCTGCAAAAGCACATCCAGAAAGTTTTTTAACCCTTTAGGGGAGTCACAGAAATAAAAGCTAAGTGTGTAAGAAATTTGAAAATTTTAATTTTCTGTGCAGAGATTTTATTGTAATCCAATATTTTTCATAATTATAAACCTATTACCAGAGAAATGCACCCCAATATTGATTGCCCCATTTCTGCAGTTTATAGAAATACCCCATATGTGGCCCTATTGCGCTATTTGACGCAACCACAAGCCTCAGATATAAGGGAGCGCCTAGTGAATTTCAATGGCTCCGTTATTTTTGGTCATTTTTGACTGTACCACTTCAGGTTGGCAGAGGCTCTGGGGTGCCAAAACCTAAAAAACACCCCTAAAGGGACACCATTTAGAAAACTACACCCCTCAAGGAATGTAACAAGGGGTGCGGTGAGCATCTGGACCCCACAGGTGCTTCACAGATTTTCCAAACAATATGGCTTGAAAAAAGACTAAAGTATTTTTTACACTAAAATGTTGTTCTAGCCTTCAATTTTTCATTTTCACAAAGGGATAAAAGGAAAAAAAAAACACAAAACATGTAGCACAGTTTCTCCCGAGTACGGAAATACCCCACATGTGGACATAAAGTGCCAAGCGGGCGCAGGACGAGCCTCCAAAGGGAAGGAGCGCCAATTGGCTTTTGGAAGCTGGATTTCACTGGAATGGATTTCAAGGGCCATGTCGCATTTACAGAGCCCTCGTGCTGCCAAGACACTGGAAACCCCCCACAAGTGACCCCATTCTGGAAACTACACCCCTCAAGGAATCTAACAAGGGGTGCAGTGAGCATATGGACCCCACTGGTGACGGGCACAAATGTGGAAAAATGTGACGTGAAAGTGAAAATTTTCATTTTTTCACTTTCATGGCACAAATGTGCCCGTCATCCAGGGGTCCATATCCTCACTGCACCCCTTGTTAGATTCCTTGAGGGGTGTAGTTTCCAGAATGGGGTCACTTGTGGGGGGTTTACAGTGTTTTGGCAGCACAAGGGCTCTGTAAATGCGACATGGCGTTCATCATCCATTCTAGCCAAATCCAACCTCTAAAATCCAAATGGCGCTCCTTCCCTTCGGAGGCTTGCCCTGCACCCACATGGCGCTTTATGTCCACATGTGGGGTATTTACGGACTCAGGGGAAATTGCTCTACACATTTTGTGTGTTTTTTTCTCTTTTAACCCCTTGTGAAAATGATAAATTCAAGGCTAGACCAACATTATAGTGTAAAAAATTTAATATTTCATTTTCACGCCACATTGTTCCACATTTGTGCCCGTCACCAGTGGGGTCCATATGCTGACTACACCCCTTGTTACATTCCTTGAGGGGTGTAGTTTCCATAATAGGGTCACTTGTGGGGGGTTTAACTGTCTTGGCAACACAGGGGCCTTTTGAATGCAACATGGCCCCTCGAAATCCATTCCATCCAAATCCAGCCTTCAAAAACCAAATGGCGCACCTTCCCTTTGGAGGCTTACCCTGCACCCGCATGGCGCTTTATGTCCACATGTGGGGTATTTCCGTACTCAGGGGAAATTGCTCTACACATTGTGTTTTTTTTTTTATCTTTTAACCCCTTGTGAAAATGAAAAAATCAAGACAAGATCAATGATTTAGAGTAAAAATTTTAAAAAAATTACACTAAATGTTGGTCTAGCCTTGATTTTTTTCCATTTCCACAAGGGGTTAAAAAAGAAAATGAACACAAAACGTGTAGGGTAGTTTCCCCTGAGTACGAAAATACCCCACATGTGGACATAATTTGCCATATGGGCACAGGGCAAGTCACCAAAAGGACAGAGCGCCATTTAGAGGCTGGAATGGGGGATGGAGGCCATGTCGCAATTACAAAGCTCCTGTGCTGCCAGAACAGTAGAAACCCCCGACAAGTGACCCCATTCTGGAAACTACACCCCATAAGGAATCTAACAAGGGGTGCAGTGAGCATATGGACCCCACTAGTGATGGGCACATGTGTAGGACATGTGCCGTGAAAATAAAAAATACCATTTTTTTCATTTTCACGTCCCAAATGTGGCCGTCACCAGGGGGCCATATCCCCGCTGCCCCACTTGTTAGATTCCTTATGGGGTGTAGTTTCCAGAATGGGGTCACTTGTGGGGGGTTTCTACTGTCCTGGCCGCACAGAGGCTTTGTAATTGCATCATGGCATCCTCTAATGGGAATGGCGGCCATACCTATTTAGCTGGGGAAAAGGGACAATTCTAATTTATTTGGGGGTATTAGGCCAATTATTAGTTTATAAGGTTGGAAATGACAGGTGTCCATCAAATTCAACCTGTGTTGATCCAGAGGAAGGCAAAAACCCCTCGTGAGGCAGACGACAGTAGTCTCATCACAGGGGAAAAATTCCTTCCCGACTCCATAATGGCGATCAGAATAATCCCTGGATCAACGTGACCCCTGAAATAGGAATAAGGGACAGAATTTAGATAATGTAGAACCCCAATGACGTGTGGTGCGCCTTGGAGCGATCCAGTATGCAGAGGCCGGGGGGATCAGGACAGGTGTCACACTGGTAAATGGTGTCCTTCCTGATCCCCCTGTTACCCCACACTCTGCACTTCTTCTGGGGTCTCCTGTTCTCCAGTGTGGGGGACGTCACCTGGAAAATGTTGTCCTGGTGCGATACGGGGTCCTTCATATCCAGAAGCGCTGGGTCCGCTCCATGGCTGCTAAATATTAGGGCTTTATTACTACTTCTGATATGTTCGGATCGTGCCGCAAGCTACAGTAGCTCGGGCAGCGAGGGACCGGAAGAGGGGGTGCTGGTATAAAGGTTATCCCCGTACAGGTGGTAACCTTTATCCAGCAGTGGGAAGATCAGTTCCCGGACGATCTCCCCACTAACTCCGAGGATGGGGGAGGGGGCATCTGGCGGCTGGATTCGAGTGTCCCTTCCTTCATACACTCTAAGGGTACGTGCACACTGCGGAATCGCGAAGGATAACCCTTTGTGCATTCCGCAGTTGGCACCCGCCGGCGGACTGATGCAGGCGCACGTCTCCGTCCGTGTCGTAGACTCCATTCTATGCACGGGCGGATTCCGCTCTGCGTCCAACGTGTTGATGGAATGACGGATAATGGAATCCGCCCATGCATAGGATAGAGTCTATGACACAGGCGGAGACGCGCCCCTGCATCAGTCCGCCGGCGGGTGCCAGCTGCGGAATGCACGAAGGGTTATCCTTCGCCATTCCGCAGTGTGCACGTACCCTAAATCTGTAAGTGTACCCTGAGGTACTCTCACAGAGTTTGTAGAATTTCACGCCATACCGTCATCTCTTATTGGGACGGTACTGGCGGAAAAGACGTGTCTGGGGGGCAGCGTACGCTACGCTACTCCCAGACACGTCACTGGATGATGAGGAGGATGAGGATGAATGGAGGAAAGAAGGATCCCCCCATTCATCCTCACTGGCTGTTTCGGTGTCGGAGGCAATAATAATGTATGCGTCCGATACCGAAAACACCCTGGGGGGCCATCTTTATATGGGGATTGGTATATGGGGTATGTAGTGGTGTAGTGTAAAACTTTATTCAATGTAGTGTGGTGTAATGTAGTGTTTTTTTACGTGTTTTTTACAGTAAGTATACAAAAAAAACCTACGCCAAAAATGGTGTTGCTGATGAATGCCGCACTTATGTTCGGCACTTATCAGCAGACCGTGGCAGTAGGATATAAAAAAAAAACACCCTACGCCAAAAAGGAGGAGTTGCTGATTAGCAGCGCACTTTCGTGCGATGCTGATCAACACTCAGCGGCGATAGGGTGCGGAAAATAGAAAAAAAAAAAATTGGGAAAAAAATTTTTTTTTTTACTACATTCTGAACATCCCTGTAGTGGCTGATACGTGTATTACACTTATCAGCCGCTAGGGGGCAGCAGAGCGCAAGATCCGAAAATAGACGACGCTGGAGCCGGAAAAATACGAAAATAGACGACGCTGGAGCCGGAAAGAGACGATCGGGACTCACGGAAGAAGCCGAAGATGAAGAGGACGCCGGGAACCCGGAAGACGCCGATCAGGACCCCGGGACAGGTGAGTAATGTACAAATACCTGCTCCGGACCCCTCAGCTACCTAGCTGAGGGGTCCGGAGCAGGTATTTATTACTTGTGGGGACTTTGATCGCCGTGAACGGCCGGCCGGCTGGCCGGCCGTTCACGGCGATCGGGACGGTGGTACCGTGACCACCATTACTTTTTACAGTAATGGCGGTCGGTGCCGTCCTCGGACAGCACCGACCGCCATTTTTTTCCGGGTCATCGGGCCACCGATGGCCCGGAAAGGTTCCGATCGCCGCTATGGGCTTATCAGCCAATAGCGGCGATCGTCGGCACGGGGGGGGTTAACAACCCTCCATGCCGACAGGGAGAGATGGCCTGCTATGTATTATAGCAGGCTATCTCCCCCGATCGGGACCCGGCCGGCCGCGGCGCCCATTTAAAGGGATGACGTACCGGCACGTCATGGGTCCTTAAGTGACAGTGATCCATGACGTGCCGGTACGTCATGGGTCCTTAAGAGGTTAATGCAATGTTCCTCCCCGCCTTCTAAGAGCCATAGTGCTTTTATTTTTCCACCTACAGGGCTGGTTAGGGTGTAATTTTTTGCGCCATGTTCTCTAGTTTTTAGTAATATCATATTGGTGTAACAGAAACTTTTACACTTTTTTTTTTTTACACTTTTATTTACTGTAAAATATGCAATCATTAGATTGCATATACTGATCTATGCTATGCCATAGCATAGCATAGATCAGTGTTATCGATGATCTATGTATAGAGCCTGCCTGAGAGCAGACTCTACACATAGATTGCGGATCCAACAGGACGGAGGTAAGGAGCTTACCCCCGCCTGTCGGCACATGCGATCACTCGGTGACAGATGCTTGATCTGTCACTGAGCACCTTAAACGCTGCAATCGCTGTAGATCGCGGCGTTTAAGGGGTTAATGAGAGTCAGCTGCGGAATCGCAGCTGACTCTCATTACCTCCGACCCCGGTCACTAATGTGAGCTGGATCGCTCTCTCTGCAGCGCTCCCGCTCACATCAGAAAGCCCCTGTCAGTACAGGACTGTATATATACATTCTGGGGTATGTGCAGTAGGAACGTATATATACAGATTGCTGACTGGAAGGGGTTAAAAAGCTTTAAACAGATTCGTGAAAAAAATGCGAAACAGATTCAATCACAGATGGTTTTTCTCAGATCATGGAGGTAGATAGTGAACCTGTATATAAGGCCTTATTGTCCTTGTAAGGCTACACTCACATGTTCAGTAGTTTTTCAGGACCGTATATGAGGTTTGCAATCATCTACAGGCTGGGTTCACATTACATATATTTCAGTCAGTATTGTGGTCCTCATATTGCAACCAAAACCAGGAGTGGATGAAAAACACAGAAAGGATCTGTTCACACAATGTTGAAATTGAGTGGATGGCCGCCATATAACAGTAAATAACTGCCATTATTTCAATACAACAGCCGTTGTTTTAAAATAACAGCAAATATTTGCCATTAAATGGCGGCCATCCACTCAATTTCAACATTGTGTGAACAGATCCTTTCTGTGTTTTTAATCCACTCCTTGTTTTGGTTGCTATATGAGGACCACAATACTGACTGAAATATACGTAGTGTGAACCCAGCCACAATCAGCAAAAAATGTGTCAGTAATCCATCCATAATTACTGACACATTTACGGAATGTGTGAATGTAGCCTTATTCAGGAGGAGATCTCTGGATCATCTGCACAGAACAATGAAAGTGATCATCATTCTACTCTTATAAAGGACAGCATAAACCTACTGACAAAGTCTCTTTAAACTGTGAGAGTGTCGCATGGACAGACAACATTTATACAACTGCTGTGTGAGAAAATAAAGTTTCACACAAGTCATGTTAAATAACACATGATTCTTAAGCGGTTGTGCAACAATTCTGTTAGTAGCCATAGGCTTTTGTTATTAAGTCAATATGGAGAGTACAAAATCAACATTTACTGTTTCCTATAAAGAGTTCTGACAATGGCTCCTTCTTCTACTCTGGAGAGGAAATACCGCTTCTTATAATAAGATGCTTACTCGGTGCTGCCATAACATAGAGGGAACATGAGCTGGTAGCTCAGTGGACATACAGTAGGTAGTTTTATTTTTCTGTTGAATTTCATCTAAAAAAAAAAAAAAAAAAATCCGTGCTCCATCAGTTTAGAGATAAACCCCTATATGACACATTGAATAGATCCAGATTGACCATTTGGAACTGCAGCAACTATGTGCACAGACTCCAGCACATGCTCTGCCATGTTCAAGAAGGCTTTTGGAGAGATTGTTTTGCTTGGCATGAAATCCCCAGTCAATGTTCTAAGACTCCTTGATTGAGTGAGACTTCACTTGAAGGAACATGTCTTTGCTCAAGAGGTGTGAGAGCTATTTTGCATATCCTCTCTACCTATAAAGCAAGAAATGTTTATTCTGACTACTACTAGCAATGTAATTTAGTGAGTAGCTGTACCAGGGGTCATATTTTTGGGGTGGTTATTTGGTCCTTCACATTACATTGCTCTCTTCTACTGCTTTTACAGAAAAACACACAGAAATATTGTCGAAGTCCGGCCAACATAACAATTTGACTGCAGGCAGGGGCATGTGGGGACAAAATATAAAAGCTTTACTTAGGGCCCTATTACACCAACAGATTATCTGACAATTGTTTTTAAGCCAAAGCCAGGAATGGATTTGAAAATAGGAGAAATCTCAGTCTTTCATTTATTACCTGTTCTTTGTTTATAGTCTGTTCCTGGCTTTGGCTCCAAAAAATCTGTCAGATAATCTGTTGGTGTAATACGGCCCTTACCCATCCCTGCCCCCCTCAGATCTGCATTACCACTCCTAAACCCCTGCTGGTCTCCTGGATCTCCATCTTTAGCAACGTCACGAACCAGCTGATGGCTGCCCCCTCAGCCATTCAGTCACTGGGGTGGGACACAGTCAGGTCAGGTACTTTCCCTCGGTTTGTGACGACAACGAAACCCGAGGGAAAATGAGTTACGACAGCAGTCAGGAAGCCTGTGATGCAGAGCTGCAGAGGCACGGGGAAGGGAAAGTAGAGTTTCTTTATTAAGTTCCCCCCTGCCTGCTGAAAAAAATCATTTTGGCTGAAGTTTCCCTTCAATGACATCAATAATTTCATGGCAATGGGATTTTGTTATGGAAAATGGCATCAGATTAGGTCTACCAAAGTTCCAACACATTGCTTTCTTTTTTGGTGGCTAATGCAACCTTAGACCCATGCATTGTTATAGGCCTATACCTACATGGTCACAAAATATCAGATCTGTCACAGTCTTATAATGTAAGTGATTGCTAAAGCATTTGTGTCAGGGTTTTTAGATATAAATCTGGCCTTAGGCCAGTATGCACAATATAAACAGTTTAGTCTCTTGTAACGTGTGAACATGAAAGTTACTTCCCTAACAAACTACACTGGCTGTTTCCATTGGTGTTAAATATCGAGTCTGTGAAATAACATATGAAGACAATTTCAAATTTAGATATAATGCTGGCCAGACATTTTTTTTAGAGAGCTTCTCACCAGCAGACACAACCATATTTACACAACTATTTTACTGCCCTAAGCACCAAGACTGAATTTGTCCCTAATACCGATTCTAGATTCTAGACTCATACCCAGACCCTAAATGTCATACAGACACTAAAATCAGATCCCATAAGCAGAACTCTATTGTAATATATTCTTCAGGTGCACCCCCAATGTAGTACAGACCTCAGTATCAGGCCCCTACTGTAACACAAACCCCAACAGCAGATCCCCAGTGTAATGCAGACCCCAGTATCAGACCCTCAGTGTTATACAGATCCCAGCATGAGACCCCCAGTGTAATGCAGACCCCAGTATCACAGCTCCAGTGTAATGCAGACCCCAGTATCAAACCCACAGTGTAATGCAGACCCCAGTATCAGAGCCCCACCTTAATGCAGAGCCCAGTATAAGACCTCCTATGTAATACCATATCCCCACTATGTCCATATATCGGTAGATACCAGCTCTACAGAGGCCCTGTAGACTGTAAAAAGGATCACAGGTAATGTCTTCTCTGATTACTCACTTTTCTTTTTCTTTGCCATCTGGCCCACGACTCTTCCCACCAGACTATGTTCCTTGTTCCAATACTCACTTGGTGCTTGTGCAGTCCCCCAGTGTCTCCTCTTCCTCCCTACACTGTAAGCAACGCTTGCTGAAACTGGCCCTGTGCCTACCCCAGTATTAGACCCCAACTTTAATGAATGTGTTAAAGAGGACTTTCAAACTAATGGAACATTAAGGGAATGGGGGTGGGTTACAGAACCAAGACAGATAATCAAGCTTGGGGTTATTTAAGAAGGTTTCGCCTCCAGCACAGACGGGGATTCTTTACTGTAAGAGCAGTTAGACTATAGAACTCTGCCACATGATATTACCAGCAAGTACACTGCCTTAAGAACTTTATATCAATAGACTCGCGCACGGCACTGGTCTATTCCCGATCACTGGCCTGGTCTGAAGCACTGGAGGTGGGCCCGTTTGCCCCCAGTATGACGTTCTGACCTCACCTATGTGATGTGGCTCCATTAGAACCAATGGAGCTGCGTCACAGAGGGGAGGGATTTTGTCACACTGGGGATGGGCGGGTCAATCTCCAGTGCTTCAGGCCAGGCCAGTGATCGGGAATTGACCGGCGCCTTGAGCGGGACTGGGCCACAGTTCAAAAAAAGGACAACCGGCGCCAGTCTATTGATGTAATGATCTTAAAGCAATGTACCTACTGGTACATTGGCTTTAAATAAGTTTAAGGAGATATTTTGTCCTAACGAAAACTATAAATCAGCAGTGTTGGACTGGTCCACCCAGTGGCGAATTATAATGTGGGTAGTTCGGGTGGCCGCCCAAGGCCCACAGCCATCCAAACAGCCCACATCTGATCTTACTGCAGCTGCAGATTACTCGGGGGCCCCCAAGTGATCTGCAGGGCTGTCCCTGGAATTCCCAGGTGAGTGCACGACAAAACTGGGCCATGGACTAAGGGGTAACTACACAGTAGGCATACACTAAAGGGGGGACTACACAGGGGGCCATCTACTAAAGGGGGAACTGCACAGGGGGGCTATCTAATAAAGGAGGAATACACAGAGGGGGCACTGATGCGAGCGAGCTAGTCACTCTAGGGTCACTCAGGGGGGGGTGCACAGCAGGTGGACAGCCGGGAGGCTACGGGTACATTTAATCGATCCCTGGGTCCACCAAAGGATAGGGCCTGGCCATCAGGCAGATATCACTCAAACAAATTTGAAAGCGGACACAATTGAAATATATGATGAAAAAAAGAGCCATCGGTCCATGTTATGTCCCTTATTTTTGTAGGCTGCAGGTTACATTATTATTCCAGTATGCAAGTGGCTTAAAAGAAGTCAGCACAGCTGAGGGTGTGAGTGTCCTGGCACAGGAAGTGTCCTTGCCATCTGTACATGGATGCCTCACTAGTCTCCTGCTTTGGGAACATGAGCAGGTAAGGGTACTTTTGCACGGCCTGACATGGGCCTTTACATGGCATAATAAATCGAATGAACTTTGTATCGTTTGTGCAGTCATGCAGGGGGGCCTAATTACTCAGCGGACCAAAGTACAGAGGGGGCCTAACTAATGAGGAGACCAAAGTACAGAGGAGGGCCTAACTACTAAGGGAATCAAAATACAGAGGGAGGCCTAACTAATGAGGAGACCAAAGTACAGAGGAGGGCCTAACTACTGAGGGAATCAAAATACAGAGGGAGGCCTAACTAATGAGGAGACCAAAGTACAGAGGAGGGCCTAACTACTGAGGGAATCAAAATACAGAGGGAGGCCTAACTAATGAGGAGACCAAAGTACAGAGTAGGGATGCACGATGCACCGAAAAATCGATACTACTATCGATTTTCGGGGCAAAAAAACGGTTCGGTACCAGGATTTCCTGGTATCAAAACTTTGTTAAACTACAAAATAGCGTAGTTTAACAGAGTATAGTGCAGAGAACATGACAGGCGGCTACCTGAGCGCCTGTCATGTTCTCTATGTGCCACCCCTGCAAACACAGACCTGGGACCCCGATCTTCCGCGCACCAGGCTGCTGCCGCCGGCCGTTCCTGCCTCTCACATCGCTGCGGGGTCCCGTGTCAGTATAGCATTACAGAGCAGTGTCGGCGGCAGGAGAGGGAAGAGAGAGGCTGAGAGCTGCACCGTCCGGGGGAGAAGGCTGGAGGTTGGGGAGGCGAGGAGGAGATCTGACAGGAGGTGGATGGCTGTGAGGTGGGAGCCGTCAGGACACTCCCGGTCCGGCATCAGCAATGTGGGGGGTGAGCAAAAGGTCGGCCTGGCTACAACTAGGAAGAGGGAGGGGAGCGGTAGCCTGCACATTACTCTGCCGCCCGAATCCAGCTGGAATAGTGCAACTACAACCCCCATCATCCCTGTTAGCTGAAGTGTGTTACATGACTACAGCCCCCAGCATCCCTGATAGCTGAAGTGTGTTACATGCCTACAGCCCCCATCATCCCTGATAGATGAAGTGTGTGTTACATGCCTACAACCCCCATCATCCCTGATAGCTGAAGTGTGTGTTACATGTATACAACCCCCATCATCCCTGATAGCTGAAGTGTGTTACATGCCTACAACCCCCATCATCCCTGATAGCTGAAGTGTGTGTTACATGTATACAACCCCCATCATCCCTGATAGCTGAAGTGTGTGTTACATGTATACAACCCCCATCATCCCTGATAGCTGAAGTGTGTGTTACATGTATACAACCCCCATCATCCCTGATAGCTTAAGTGTGTGTTACATGTATACAACCCCCATCATCCCTGATAGCTGAAGTGTGTGT
This sequence comes from Dendropsophus ebraccatus, assembly GCF_027789765.1. Taxonomy (NCBI): domain Eukaryota; kingdom Metazoa; phylum Chordata; class Amphibia; order Anura; family Hylidae; genus Dendropsophus; species Dendropsophus ebraccatus. The sequence goes on along the minus strand of NC_091460.1, from coordinate 98,750,070 downwards.
TACATGTATACAACCCCCATCATCCCTGATAACTTAAGTGTGTGTTACATGACTACAGTTCCCATCATCCCCCTGCACTGATTGTGCATATTATAAGATTATCACCTTCCTGATGACGCACGGTAAATGGTGCAAGCGGAGAAACCACCAAATTCAGTCCCACATAAAAACGTGCTACTAAATAAAACTACAGATCACCCCACAGCCATGCAGGCTAAAAGATAAAAAAGTGTTCGGAGTGAGAATAGGGTAATTTTTTAAAGAACATTTATTTTAAATAAGGCAAACTTTAGTTTTAAAATAATATGGTCCGTACGGGCGCATCTCTATTCTTGTGGGGTTTTTTTAAATAAAATTTATTAAGTATCGAATTGGTATCGAGCATTGAAAAAAAAAAGTTGGTATTGGTATCGAACTCAAAATTCTGGTATCGTGACAACACTAGTACAGAGGAGGGCCTAACTACTGAGGGAACCAAAATACAGAGGGAGGCCTAACTAATGAGGAGACCAAAGTACAGAGGAGGGCCTAACTACTGAGGGAACCAAAATACAGAGGGATGCCTAACTACTGAAGGGGACAAAGGAGGGCCTAACTACAGAGAAGGTCTAACTATGTTTTCAGTGACATATATATATATATATAAAAAACACACACACACACACACACACATACACCCAGTGGCAAGGTGGGCCACAAGAATTAATTTACTCTCATAGACCTCTCAAAGACACTTTGGTCCGATACTGAATATGAGAAAGCAATAAATGTTATGTGAAATTTCCGCTGAAAAATCTTTAAAATCTATACTAAGAAATGCATGCAACAAAGGGGGTTGAAACAGCTAAAGCAATGATAAAGTACTTTGAAATGTACTGGCTTTGAAGCAAAAGTTTATCAAAAGTGAAGACTCATGGGAATTGTTGCTCAGTAGTGGAATAATCTCCTGTATGAGAAACCCAAGTTTAACATTATAAATAGTTTCTTACTTCAAAGATTGTATCTAAATAAAACAGATGAATGTTTTCAGCGTCATTTTATGTAACCATATAACATTGCCAAATGTGGCGATCGCAATGCTTTCTTTGCTATATAATACATTAAATACTACATGGCATGAAATAACATTCAAGCAAAGCATCTGAAACATGACTGGAAACTATACTTGTATTTTATATTTCCCTTGTTTACTGAGCTATCAGTGATGCCTGACCCGTAATGCAAAGGCAAACATGGAGGTAAGCGCTTTATCTCAGCTGGCAGTTCTTCGTTAAAGGAGACGTCCGTCCGGGAAGTAAAAAATCAATAGGGCCAGTGGGCCAGTCTGTCTTCTGAGCTCCCGGCCAGCTACATCTCGACCCGGCTGACGAATGCCCCTCTCAGCCAGTCAGTGACTGGTGTAGGACACCACTACAGTCACTGATTGGCTGAGCTGGCTAAATCCCACAAGTCTATGACATGGAACCTGGGTTGTTATGTACCCAAAACAAAGGAGATGACAGCTGGCGGGGTCCAGGAGATCTGAGATGCGGCGCAGTCAGGGCACTAGGAGCAGTAAGCATAGTGTCATTTTTATTTTCCCCTTTCTTTACCTAAAAATTGCTAGGTAAGCAAGAAAGCTTTGTTTCACAAGGCTCCAAAGATTTACAGCAGCACGGTTTGTCAACAGAGACATGAAGACATTTGGCAGAACAGAAGTGACAGGCTCGCCTGTTGTTGAATTCAGTCCAAACTAAATGTGATGTTGAATAATACCTTGTGAGTAGGGAGGTGGACTGCACCACAGTTTCCTTGACATAGAAGAGATATCTATGAGTAGCAGATGATTAAATTTAATTGCAATGGCACTTAACACTATCAAGCACAAAAGGTCATAATACGGAAAATTAGGTTCCAGAAAAACACATCTTCCAAAATTTCAGAAATAAAAAAAAAAAAAAGGTATAAAACTGATCTGCGGCACTTTGAGGCTATGCTGCAGGCTCCTACTATGGAAACAGGCCATCATTTACCAACAAAAGGCGTCAGTCTATTCATAATAACGTAAAAGACTATGTTTTTGAGTCCTGCACAGAAGAAGTATACGTCAGTGAAATGGGTAGAACATAATCACAAAATGACAACATCCTGCCCATTCAAGTTAATGGGGCCAGGGCCGTCACAGACACGCCAGGCTGCATGTCAGGCTTACTTCAGCATCCTTTTTTCATAGATTCCCCACATGTAGCCTGACCTGCGGCGGATAACGTGTTGTAAACCTGGCCTAATTCATCTTTTTTGTACAAACCTCTAATTAGACTGGCTGTCTGTGCCTGCCACGTCACCTCCAATGTCCCCTCTGAGACCAGGAATTGGCTGGGGACCAGAGCAGTGGTATGTGGGCACCATTGCTGGAGCTGGGCAGGTAAGTTCATTTAATTTTTCACCAACCCTCTCCCCGGAAGATTTTAGAAAAGTGTCCCTGGACAGAGTTCTCCTTTAAAGAATTCAAAAGGGGTATGGATACATTTGTGGAATATATTATTATTACAGATTATTGTTACTGGATACTAGATTTTTTCCCTCAGGGAATGATTCTGAAAGCCATATTACAGGCAGGAAGGATTCTCTGGTATGGGGCAATTAGCTTTTCAGGATTTTTTTCTTTCTGCCTTCCTCTGAACTATCTGGCTGAACTGGTTGGATGTACAGTATGTCTTTTTTCAGTGTTACGAACTTTGTTGCTATGTTACTATATTATTCATTGTGATAGCAACAGTAAGCAGGGTTTCATCTTGGATTCCCATTGGTAATAAGGATAACAATGTAAATTATTACTTTGAGTGTATTTCATTAAGAGCATAAACACAAACCTGCATGATATTTCAATGATATCTAGTGCAAGGACAAACCTAGTTTCGACAGGAACTTCCCAGTACATACAAGTCTTAAGCTATATTGTGCAACACCTTCTGATGCTATCCTAAACCCTGTATCTGTTGGTGTTGCATTACACTTTGTATCATAATATAAACTATGTTATAAGACTTGTGTTTCTCTTGCACTTCTTTTATTCTCTCTCTTACTTAAGCAGTGAACATATATACTTGCAATGTAGCTAATACAGTGTCGCTAAGTGTACAAGAGGAATTAAGATGCAATGTATCTGTGGTTTCCACAGAGCCAGGAACCGTAACTGTCACTACGCTTATCATTTATCAGCAAAATGCACAGTGTTACTAAAAGCGCCCAGCCCTTTCCAGTGATAATGCCCTGTAATCACATGGAAAGCGCGAGGTCAGTCATAGGACAAATACAGTAAATAGCTTGCTTAAGTATATATGAACAATTTACCATGGGGCATGTGCAACTGTAAATCTTCTCTGCATTCGATTATTCCGGCTCATGAGCAGTTTGCGAAGAAGAAGCGGTGAATTACGTGGAGAGTTGCGCGGAGAGCTGAGAGGAGAACTACGAGGAGAACTCCTGGGGGACCCATGTGGAGATATGTGAAGGGCATTTCTTTGGGGGGAGACACTTCTTGGTGGCACTTGCATTTTGATTTCTTATACCGGTTAGATGGAAGAAGCACCGGCCTTTTAATCCAGTAGTTGACTGCTGGTCTATTTTGAGCAGAAAGTTATCTCCCAAGGATTACAATGAGATATTTTAGGGCTGTCAGCCTTCTCTGTAGTCTATGCATGCATACATCAGTGGTTATATCCTAAAACAGAGGTTGTGTGTATATCCCATGAAGAAATAGCCACTAGTGCCAGTGATTAATCCCAAGCTTTTTCTCTTCTACAATTTACAGGTCCTTCTTGCAGACTTCAAAAGTTAGCAGAGGAAGCAAAAAAAGCTTTTCAGGAGTTGCACTTGCCATGAAATCAGAGGTCAAAACTGGAAAACTTCTTAATGTTTTTTAGCAGGAATGGTCTTCTCTAATCCTCAGGATATACAGCTAGAATGTCAGCTCCTCAGCGGTAAAGTACATGTTGTCCAGAGGTAATGCACTCTCCTACTCTCCAGCACGCAGACAGCTACAAGTATAGAGAACAGATCCTGTTGCAGTTTGTTTATCCACGCTGTCTCCAGCAGTCTCAGCAAACCCTACGTCAGTCGCCCAGCTCTCTTCCTTCCTCATAAACCTGGCTGAGACTGGCAGAGCAGAGGTTGTCAAGCCTTGTAGGAAGTTAACAGGATAAAGAAGTTTCTATCTGTATTATATCAAGGATGTATTTAATAATTGTCCTTCATGTATTTCTATCATCTCTATTCTCTCTCTCCTTACATATACAGTGTATGACACTTGCAGTCAGGGTGGACCTGTGAACTGTTATGCTGTTCTTTAGTGCCCTCCTCACTATTTCATCATTCGCTGGCAGTATTCTAATAGCGACATTCAAGATGACTTAATGCCAAATATTTATAGCATAATAAAGCAAAAAATAAATAAAAATTAATTACAACGTGAGTAAAATTTTCTGTTTACTATAACAACAGAATAAAGTTATTTTCACACACAGCAAAATAAAAGCAAAATATATATAGGTATAAAATGCGGGCATATTTTGAATCTACTAATGTGCTGCATTAAATTCTATAGAGAAATAGACGTCTGTGTACACACTGTAAGAAATATATGTTTTTACAATGTGTAAACAGGCTGACGTTTCTCCATAGACTTTTATGTAGCACATTAGAAGGTTAAAAATACAGAAGTTTTCTACCTATTTTACTGGCATATTTTGCTTTACATTTACAGTGTGTGAACATAAGGCTATGTTCCCACTATGTGAAAGTGACTGGAATTTTTATTGGATGGAAAATCACCGCCGTTATGAAATGTTCAATAAAATCGTCTCGTCATTTTGAACATGAGCCTCAAATCACACCTAAACATCTTGAGTGGCTTTAACATATCTATCCTCCGTATACATAATCAACATTTGATCAGGAGGCAATATAATTTATTATAGAGGGGGCCATGAGGAGCTGTCTACATGAGAGGGGTGACTATGATTACCAGTCGATGTGAGAAAGTATGGCCATGATTGGAAGTTTGGAGGAGGGGCCATAAGTGGCAACAGACCAGACCAGGAAGCGGCTGGACACTGGGGGACCTGAGCAGCTGAATGCAGGTGGCTGCGCTGCACTTAGGGAGGTAACTAGATGTAATTGTTTCCATCCAGAGTAACGCCCTATTCACACATCCTGTTCCTGTCCGCAATTGCGGATCTGCAGAAAAATAGGACCAATGTATTTCAATGGACCCATACACACATCCGTGTTGTGTACTGGGCTGCAATCCGTTCCGCAAAAAAAAAAGGACAGGCCCTAGTACGGACAGTAACTGACACACCCAATACAACTCTATGGGGTCCGTATTCTTTTACGGATGCAATACGGATGCAATACGGATGTAATACGGACTGAATTTGCGGATTGTTACTGACTGAAATTTGCAGATTGGAAAAATATACTGACGTGTGAATAAGGCATAAGGTTAACTAACCATAAAACATAACACAATTGGCACAAAGAAAAAAATTTCTTGCTGATCCTGAGCTGAAACCAGATCAATTTTTAAAATTTTACTCAAATTGAGGCTACATTCACATGCTCCATAAATTTGTCGGTAACTATGGATCCTCGATTATGGACAAATTTGGGGCCAATTGTTTTATGGATCCATAAGCTGCAAAAATTGCTGCTTAAAAATTGCTGTAAAAATGACTGACAAGCTCTAGTATGGACTGTAATTACGGCACAGATTCACCCATAGAAGTCTATGGGAACATCCATTACTTTTGTAGATCTGTCATCTTTATGGAAGAAAAATCTGTAATGTCTGCAAATCTGTAAGAGATACAGAAGAGTGATCATTTTAGACCATTCTCACTTATTTAACTATCCCCTTCCCCTTCTTTGCTGATCTTTCCCCTTCTTTGCAGATTGTGGACTAAGATTGCAGTTGATTGCAGACATCATATAAAGTCCTGAAAAACAACTGAACATGTGACTATAGTAAGGGCCTTTTACCTAGGCCGATTATCGGGCAAAAAAATTGTAACAAAGTTCAAATTTAAGTGATAATCAGGTGTAATTGCAGCAGCGATCAAACAATGAATGAAAATTTGATGATATGTTGTTGTTCTCAAGTCTTTCAGTGTAAACGCTTATTGTTTAAAATATATAGATAGGAACACAATTATGATTATTCACAGAATAAATACGAACACAATTACATATCATATCAAATTCACTAAAATAAAGTAAGTATTCAGTATGGCTTGTTACTGTGAATCAGAAAGTATAACTCTTATTTCAATTCCTTGCTCCAGCGCTGAGATGTAAGTCTTAGAAATTTCACGCAAATTAGGATATACAGCACAAAGGCATTTCCCTGACCTATTAATTTAAAAATAGTAGGCATTACTTACGGGCAACAAGGAGTTCGGAGAGTAGGGGTCACCTATTGCTGGGCTTCTGCCCACAATGGAACGCTTTGTGAGGTTTATCTCTTAATTTTCTTATTTGTAAAGCTTATATCTGAGCAATAAATGCATTGAAATAAGAGTTATATCTCCTCATTCAGGGTAAGAAGCCCTATTGTACACTGCCTTTACTTTAGTCAGCACGAAGCACTAAAGTGGCCAGGGTGTTCACTTTTGCCTCCACCCATGTCATTGCTGTTTCACATTACTATAGCGCATTTGCAAGATCATTGCAGATTATGAAAAGCCAGCCCAGGGGTGTAACTAAAAAGAAGAAAGCAGCAAGAAGAGAGGCATTGAAGGCCTAGGGCACAGATGCTCTAGGCCCGCCTCTTTGACCCTGCGCTGCAAGAATTAGAGTGTTTTTTCCTGCAATACCGGCACCAGGATAAAGAAAGACCCTGACACGAGGCATGGATTCACTCAACCTGTGGCTTGGTACCAGTGGTTTGGGGTGGGTAAGGGTAGGTTACAGATTCCCTTTAAGGTGGCAACACACTTTCAGGCTGCATTCACACTACGTATTTTTCAGTCAGTATATGTATATTTCAGTCAGTAATGCAACCAAAACCAGGAGTGGATTGAAAACACAGAAAGGATCTGTTCACACAATGTTGAAATTGAGTGGATGGCCGCCATTCAATGGCAAATATTTGCTGTTATTTTAGAACAACGGCTGTTATATTGAAATAATGGCCGTTATTTACTGTTATATGGCGGCCATCCACTCAATTTCAACATTATGTGGACAGCTCCACTCCTGGTTTTGGTTGCAATACTGACTGAAATATACTGACTGAAATATACGTAGTGTGAACACAGCCTTAATAAATGACAGCTCTCTCTCTGATCCTCCCACCTCTTTGCAAAATATTTATGTGTTCCCTATAGGGAGGGGTAGGCCACAGACAGAAAGTTCTGGCACTAGCATTGTAAATTCATCATGCCAACCCTTTTCTCCACTAACATCAAAATCTGACAGTACAGTCGACTTTGGTATGAGGTGTATGGGCACCCATAGAGGAAAAGATCTGTGTGTTTTCTGACACTGACTTGTCTTCTAGTTAGATCCCCTTCTGTACAACTTTCCTGTAGTGACAGTCAAGCTGGAGAATGTACACTTGATCTTGCATGTGAACATGACTGCTGGGGTTTATTTCTACTAAGCCTAGAAGCAGAGCTTAAAGGGGTACTCCAGCTAGAGGTTAGAAAAATGCTGCAGAAGCACATAGCATTGCTTACCTGTCTGACCAAATTATGAAACTACTAAAAACCCATTTGTTTTAGCTGTCTTAGTTCTGTATTTTGTGGTTGTACTTGCTGGTCGAGCAGTGGCTCAGTACTACAAGTTTCAGAATGCATTGCATTACCTCAGCTGTTCATCACAATCCTTCACCCTGCTCATTCCCTGTCCATAGCTGTTGCAGAACAGGCTGTGTTCACACATTGCATTTTCGTTGTGTTACTGAAATATTTAATTGCAGTACTTTATAATTTGCAGTCCTGCATCACTTCATTGTGGTCCCAGCCACACAGCGCGCTGTATTCTCTACCTGTAACACCACACAGCACTATATTCTCTACCTGTAACACCACACAGAACGCTGTATCCTCTACCTGTAACTCCACACAGCGCGCTGTATTCTCTACCTGTAACACCACACAGCACGCTGTATTCTCTACCTGTAACACCACACAGCACGCTGTATTCTCTACCTGTAACACCACACAGCACGCTGTATTCTCTACCTGTAACAGCACGCTGTATTCTCTACATGTAACAAAACACAGCACACTGTATTCTCTACCTGTAACACATCACAGCACGCTGTATTCTCGACCTGTAACACCACACAGCACGCTGTATTCTCTAACTGTAACACCACACAGCACGCTGTATTCTCTACCTGTAACACCACACAGCACGCTGTATTCTCTACCTGTAACACATCACAGCACGCTGTATTCTCGACCTGTAACACCACACAGCACGCTGTATTCTATAACTGTAACACCACACAGCACGCTGTATTCTCTACCTGTAACACCACACAGCACACTGTATTCTCTACCTGTAACACATCACAGCACGCTGTATTCTCGACCTGTAACATCACACAGCACGCTGTATTCTCTACCTGTAACACCACACAGCACGCTATATTCTCTACCTGTAACACCACACAGCGCGCTGTATTCTCTACCTGTAACCCCACACAGCACGCTATATTCTCTACCTGTAACACCACACAGCACACTGTATCCTCTACCTGTAACACCACACAGCACGCTATATTCTCTGCCTGTAACTCCACACAGCACACTGTATTCTCTACCTGTAACTCCACACAGCGTGCTGTATTCTCTACCTGTAACACCACACAGCACGCTGTATTCTCTACCTGTAACACCACACAGCATGCTGTATTCTTTACCTGTAACACCACACAGCAGGCTGTATTCTCTACCTGTAAGGCTGGGTTCACACTATGTTTTTGCAAACATCTGTTTTTCTATTGACTTCCATTATAAAGAAAGGATCAAAACAGATGAGTTTTTTTTAACGTACACAAAAACGTAGTCGACCTCATTTTTGTGTCCGTTAAAAAAAACTGATCCGTTTTGATCCTTTTTTTTTATACTGGAAGTCAATGGAAAAACGGATCAAAACGGATGCACAAAAATACATGTTTGTTTCATCAGTTTTTTGCAAAAAACTGATGAAACAAAACGGATTGCAAGAACGTAGTGTGAACCTAGCCTAACACCGATATAGGAATAAAGTAAGGATCTTTTTGAATATAATTTGTGCTGGTTTTCTTTCTCCAGGTGGGATTGACAGTGCAGGCTCTGATACTCTGTGCTGTTTAGCATCATTTAGTCGCATTACTGCATCAATTCATTGCAGCACTGCATAATTTTTGTGAAGATGCTGCAGTATTGTGACAACTGCAATAAAACTGTGTGTGAACACAGCCCTAATTTCAGTGCAGACTTTTGCACAGTGCATCAGTGAAGTTGCAGAAGCTGCTTCTTTCACTCCTTGTCTGCTCAGGTGCAGGCTGAAGGGGCTGATCAGAGATGGTGAATCATTAGGGTGCATTTACACATACAGGACCTGCAGCAGATCTGCAGCAAATTTGATGGGACAGATTTGAATCTGCAGCAGATTTGATGGCCCAGGGTTACTTTGCATTAAATCTGCAACTTCAAATCTGCTGAAGATCCTGTACGTGTTAACGCACCCTTATGCTGGGTTTACACGGAGCAATTATCGGGCGAATTTTCGCGATAACGATCGAATTCGAACGATAATCGTACGTGTAAACGCGGCGAACAATTCGAAAAATTGTTCATTTTGATCTTTTAACAGGTTCATAAATCGCCGATCGCAAAAAATTAGCCGATCGTTCCGTGTAAACAGTCGTCGCGCGATAGTCCGGCCGGCCGCCACCCGGCCCCCCGCTCATCCGCAGACCGGCCCCCCGCTCATCCGCAGCCCCCTGCGCCAGCTCGATCGCCACCCCCGCCGCCACTCTGATCGGCACCCCAATCGCCTCCCCCGCCGCCGCTCCGATCGCCACCTCCACCCAGCGCCGCTCCGATCGCCCCCCCACCCGCCGCCGATACGATCACCCCCCCCGCCGCTGCTCCGATTGCCCCCCCCCCGCCGCTGCTCCGATCGCCCCCCCCCCCGCCGCTGCTCCGATTGCCCCCCCCGCCGCGGCCAAGAACATACGTTACCTGCTCCGCGCAGCAGGTCTTCGGACATCCCCGGCTCCCCTCTTCAGCGCACTGATTGGCTGAAGAGATGAGACGGGAATTTCAAAAGGCTCCTCTTCAGCCAATCAGTGCTCCTCTTCAGCACTGATTGGCTGAAGGGGAGCCGTATGAAGTTCTCGGCTCATCTCTTCAGCCAATCAATGCAAGGCAGCACTGATTGGCTGAAGAGGGGAGCCGGGAATTTCAAACGGCTCCCCTTCAGCCAATCAGTGCTGCCGTGCATTGATTGGCTGAAGAGGGGAGCAGGGAATTTCAAACGGCTCCCCTTCAGCCAATCAGTGCTGAAGAGGAGCCGTTTGAAATTCCCGGCTCATCTCTTCAGCCAATCAATGTGGAACCAAAGAGGGGAGCCAGGGATGTCGGAAGACCTGCTGCGCGTAGCAGGTAACGTATGCTCTTGGCCATGGCGGTGGGGGCGATTGGAGCGGCGGCGGCAATCGGAGCGGTGGCGGGGGGGCCATCGGAGCGACGGAGGGGGTGGCGATCGGAGCGGCGGCGGGGGCGGCGATTGGAGCGGGGGGGGGGCGGGGGCGATTGGAGCGGCGGCAGGGGTGATGATCGGAGCGGCGGGGGTGGTGATCGGAGCGGCGGAGGTGGAGATCAGGGCGGCGCAGGGGGCTGCGGTTGAGCAGAGGGGGCGGGCTGTGGGCGGGCCGGGCTGCGGGCGCACGATCGCAAAACGATTTTTCCGTACGATATATATTGTACCGTCTAAACGCTTATCGTTATAAAAAAAATCGTTACTTCGAAATCGTTAATCGTACGATCGGGCCAATAATCGCCTCGTGTAAACTTAGCATTAGAAAGGATGGGAGATCCAGCCTAGCATCCTGTGTGCTCAGAGATGATGCGTTGACACTGGGTAGAGAAGGTGTCAATACAAGTTTTGTAGTCCCTTCATTTTCCATTTCCTGTCAGTGGTGAAAAGCCAGAAAAGTCACTGAAGTGAGGACTATTGGTAATAACATTATACTAGAAAGTTATATATCTTTAGGTGATAGTCTAATTTAAATATTTCTAATACTGGAGTACCCCCTTAATATTGTCACGCTCAGGTCAACAGAAAAATTTAACTGTTCAACGTGACTGCAGAAAAATGCCTCCCCCCCAGTTCTTTCCCGAACTGTGAGTTTTGTTACACTTTTTCTACCAAGTTTTCAAAATAGCTTTAGTGCAGTTTTACCACACTGTATTTACTATATTTTACTGTGATTTTTAACATTTCAAAATTTTAACATTTCAAAAACTCAAAGCAGAAGCACAGTAAGGGTGCCTTCACACATACCGACTCGCAGCAAAAAACTCGCTGCGAGTTTCTGCTACGAGCCGAGGCCCTGGAAGGCCCCTATCACTACATACAAGCAGTGGTCTGAAAAACCGCTGCGTGTATGTAATGCAGTCGCCCCTTTACCCCTTCGGCTCCCGCACTGCTGTCTCCATACATTACCTGGCTCTGGCTGCACGGGGTCCCGGGGTCTTGCCGTGTTGCCCAGCCGCAGCCAGAGCCAGGTAATGTATGGAGACAGCGGTGTGGGACCGGTGCGGGAGCCGAGGGGGTTAAGGGGGCGGCTGCATTACATATACGCAGCGGTCTTTCAGACCACTGCTTGTATGTAGTGATAGGGGCCTTCCAGGACCTCGGCTCGTAGCAGAAACTTGCAGCGAGTTGTTTGCTGCGAGTCAGTATGTGTGAAGGCACCCTAAAAATGTAATGTGTGAAACTGAGGGATTGTTTTCACCTGGCCTGCAAATGGTAACAAAATAGGATTCAAGTAGTATACGGTTCTTGCACCACACCTTTGTTTCCCTCATGACAATAAACGGCTTTACTACTATCAACTCCTTCTGCTTTTCTCAGCATTAAAAAAGTTGCAACATTTTGTGCAAATGTTTGTAACCTAAAGGGAACCTGTCACCAAGACAATGCTATCTAATCTATAGGCACCATGTTATAAAGCAAGAAGAGCAGATTAGCATACACAGTATCTTTGTAGGAATAGATTCAGTATAACTTCATAACATGTACATTGAAATTCCTTTCATATTCTGTGTTAAAGCGAATGTTTTGCTACAGACTACCTGGTCGGTTCTGGCACATACATTCCAGAGACACGGTTTCTAAATCTGCAATTCGGTCCGCACTATGCAGCCCCAGTGCTCTCATATCCTCTCAGTGACGGGGCCTGCCTCCAGTCCATAAAACGGGGCGAGTTGCAGATTAAGAACCTGTGCCTTTTGGGTGTACACACCAGCGGTGACCAGGTAGTGTACAAAAGAATTTTTACTAAGCAAAGTGTTACGTTAACTTTAAAGGAAACCAATCACCAGAAAATCCATAATAAAAAATTTTAGATAAAGAGGGGTCTGGTGAAGGTTTTGCAACTTGTAGATTCACACTGAAGGCATCAAAACTATGAATTAACACATGTGGAATTAGATACTTAAAAAAAAGGGTGTGAAACTACCCTTATACTACGTCTTATATTGTAGGTTCTTTACAGTAGCCACCTTTTACTTTGATAGCTGCTTTGCACACTCTTGGCATTCTCTTGATGAGCTTCAAGTGGTAGTCACCGGAAATGGTTGTCACTTCACAGATATGCCCTGTCAGGTGTAATATGTGTGATTTCTTGCCTCATAAATTGGGGTTGGGACCATCAGTTGTGTTGTGCAGAAGTCAGGTGGATACACAGCTGACGGTTCTACGGAATATACTGTTAGAATTTCTATTATGGCAAGAAAAAAAGAAGCTAAGTAAAGAAAAATGAGTGGCCATTTGACTTTAAAAAATGAAACTGGCTCACATGAGGAGCGCCCCAGGAAAGGAAGACCAAGAGTCACCTCTGCTGCGGAGGATAGGTTCATCCGAGTCACCAGCCTCAGATATCACAGGTTACCAGCAGCTCAGATTAGAGACCAGGTCAATGCCACACAAAGTTCTAGCAGCAGACACATCCCTACCACAACTGGTAAGAGGAGACTCTGTGCAGCTGCCTTAATGGTAAAATAGCTGCTAGGAAACCACTGCTAAGGACAGGCAACAAGCAGGAGATACTTGTTTGGGCTAAAGAAAACAAGGAATAGACATTAGACCAGTGGAAATCTGTGCTTTAGTCTGAGGAGTCCAAATTTGAGATCTTTGGTCCCAACCACCGTGTGGATGGACTCTACATGCCTGGTTGCCACTGTGAAGCATGGAGTAGGAAGTGTGATGGAGTCGGGGTGCTTTGCTGGTGACACTGTTGGGGGTTTATTCAATAAGGACGGGGCCAATTTTCGTTTTTGCGTTTTCGGTTTTTCCTCCTTGTGTTTAACCCCTTAACGACATCGGACGTAAATTTACGCCCTGATGCCGGTAAGGGAGTTCAGAGCGGGGCCGCGCGGCGGCCCCGCTCTGAACCGCGCCGGTCCCGGGTGCCGCGTGTAGCCCGGGACCGTAGGTATTAGCGGGCACGGTCCGATCGCCGTGCCCGCTAATACAGTAATCGGATGCAGCTGTCAAAGTTGACAGCTGCATCCGATTACCGGACGCAGCGTCATCCCTGGTGTCTAGTGGGGAGATCGCTCCTCCGGGATGTTATCCCGGAGGAGCGATCTCCGCAAATGAAGCCGGCCGGGGACCGCTCCAAGATGGCGCCGTCCCCGGCTCGGCACTCGTTTACTTCCGGCTGCAGCAGCCGGAAGTAAACGAGTGCCTATCTCATGGATCTCTGCAGCATATCTATGCTGCAGAGATCTCAATGAGAGATCAAAGCACTTATACTAGAAGTCCCCCAGGGGGGCTTCTAGTATAAGTGTAAAAGTAAAAAAAAAAGTGTTGTTAATAGTAAAAATCCCCCTCCCCTAATAAAAGTCTGAATCACCCCCCTTTTCCCAGGTTATAAATAAAAGTAAATAAATAAATACATAAACAAACATGTTTGCTATCGCCGCGTGCGTAATCGCCCAAACTATTAATTAATCACATTCCTGATCTCGCACGGTAAATGGCGTCAGCGCAAAAAAATCCCAAAGTGCAAAATTGCGCATTTTTGGTCGCATCAAATCCAGAAAAATTGTAATAAAAAGCGATCAAAAAGTCGTATATGCGCAATCAAGGTACCGATAGAAAGAACACATCATGGCGCAAAAAATGACACCTCGCACAGCCCCATAGACCAAAGGATAAAAGCGCTATAAGCCTGGGAATGGAGCGATTTTAAGTGTTGTATATTTGTTGACAATGGTTTAAATTTTTTACAGGCCATCAGATACAATATAAGTTATACATGTTACATATCGTTTTAATCGTAACGACTTGAGGAACATATATAACAAGTCAGTTTTACCCCAGGGCGAATGGCGTAAAAACACATTTCCCCCAAATAAACAAAATGCGTTTTTTTTTTTCAATTTCACCACACTTTAAATTTTTTTCTGGTTTCGCAGTGTACTTTATGGAAAAATTCAGCCTGTCATTGCAAAGTACAATTAGTGACGCAAAAAATAAGGGCTCATGTGGGTCTCTAGGTGGAAAAATGCAAGTGCTATGGCCTTTTATGCACAAGGAGGAAAAACCGAAAACGCAAAAATCGAAATTTGCTCTGTCCTTAAAGGGTTAAAAGGCCATAGCACTTGCATTTTTCCACCTAGAAACCCACATGAGCCCTTAGTTTTTGGGTCACTAATTGTACTTTGCAATAACAGGCTGAATTTTTGCATAAAGTACACTGCGAAACCAGAAAAAAATTCAAAGTGTGGTAAAATTGAACAAAAAAAAACACATTTCTTTTATTTGGGGGGACTGTGTTTTATGCCATTCGGCCTGGGGTAAAACTGACTTGTTATGCATGTTCCTCAAGTCGTTACAATTAAAATGATTTTTTCTGATGGCCGGTAAAAAATTCAAACCATTGTTAACAAATATACGTTCCTTAAAATCCCTCTATTTCCATGCTTATAACGTTTTTATCCTTTGGTCTATGGGGCTGTGTGAGGTTTAATTTTTTGCGCCATGATGTGTTCTTTCTATCGGTACCTTGATTGCGCATATAAGACTTTTTGATCGCTTTTATTAAATTTTTCTGGATTTGATGTGCCCAAAAATGCGCAATTCTGCACTTTGGGATTTTTTGGCGCTTACGCCGTTTACCATGCGAGATCAGTAATGTGATTAATTAATAGTTCAGGCGATTACGCACGCGGCGATAGCAAACATGTTTATTTATTTATTTTTATTTAAAACCTAGGAAAAGGGGGGTGATTCAGACTTTTATTAGGGGAGGGGGCTTTTTACTTATAACAATACTTTTTTTTTTTTTTAACACATATACTAGAAGCCCCCCTGGGGGACTAGTATATACACTTTGATCTCTCATTGAGATCTTTGCTGTATACTTACGTGTGCAGAGTCAGGGACAGCACCATCTTGGAGAGGTCTTCGGCCAGCAACAGGTACGGAGATCGCTCCTCCGGGACAACGTCCCGGAGGAGCGATCTCACCCACTAGACACCAGGGATAAGCTGCGTCCGGTAATCGGATGCAGCTGTCATGTTTAACCCCTTGCCTCCGCAGCCTTAATGACCAGGCTCATTTTTCAAAATCTGACCTGTCTCACTTTATGCGCTTATAGCTCAGTGATGCTTTAACGTATGCTAGCGATTCTGAGATTGTTTTTTCGTCACATATGGCACTTTATATTAGTGGCAAAATTTGGTCATTACTTTGTGTGTTTTTTGTGAAAAACATCAAAATATCATGAAAAATTTGAAAATTTTGCATTTTATGAACTTCTGAAATTCTCTGCTTCTAAAAAAGGAAGTCATAGCACATAAATTAGTTACTAAATCACATTACCAATATGTCCTCTTTATTCTGGCATAATTTGGGAAACATATTTTACTTTTTTAGGCTGTTATGGGGCTTAGAAATTTATTAGCAAATTATTACATTTTGTGAAAGTTTCCAAAACTGATTATTTTTAGGGACCAGTTCTTTTTTTAAGTTGATTTAGGAGGCTTGTATACTGGAAACCCCCATAAGTGACCCCATTTTGGAAACTAGACACCTTAAAGAATTAATCTAGGGGTATAATGAGCATTTTAACCCTACAGGGGCTGGAGGAAAGTATTCACAATTAGGCCTTAAAAAAAATCGAAAATTTTAATTTTCCAATAATATATATGTTTAGATTAAAGTTTCTCCTTTCCAAAAGGAACATGAGAGAATCTGCACCCCAAAATTTGTAACACAGGTTCTCTTGAGTACAAAGGTACCCCATATGTGGGCGTAAACCACTGTATGGGCACACAGCCGGGCTCAGAAGGGAAGGAGCGCCAATTAGCTTTTTTAATGCAGATTTTTCTGAAAAAGTTTCTGAGCGCCAGGTGCGTTTGCAGTGCCCCTGTAGTGTCAGCAGAATAGAATCCCCCCAAAAGTCACCCCATTTTCGAAAGTACACCCCTCAAAGAATTCATCTTGGGGTAGGATGAGCATTTTGACCCCACATGCATTAGAGGAAAGAATTCAAAATTAGTCAGTAAAAATGAAAAACAAGAATTTTTCCAATAATACGTTTGTTTAGTTTGAAATTTCTCAATTTCACAAGGAAAAAGAGAAAAAAAGTACCCCAAAAATTGTAACGCAGGTTCTTCTGAATACAACGGTACCCCATATGTGGGCATAAACCACTGTATGGGCACACAGCGGGGCTCAGAAGGGAAGGAGCGCCAATTAGCATTTTCAGTGCAGATTTTGCTGAAGAAGTTTCTGAGCGCCAGGTGCGTTTGCAGCGCCCCTGTAGTGTCCGTAGAAGAGAACCCCCCCAAAAGTCACCCCATTTTGGAAAGTACACCCCTCAAAGAATTCATTTTGGGGGGGTGTGGTGACCATTTTGACCCCACAGGTATTAGAGCAAAGTATTTAAAATTAGACAGTAAAAATGAAAAACTCGAATTTTTCCAATAATATGTTCGTTTAGTTTAAAATTTCTCAATTTCACAAGGAACATGAGAGAATCCGCACCCCAAAATTTGTAACGCAGGTTTTCCTGAGTACAACGGTACCCCATATGGGGGCATAAACCACTGTATGGGCACACAGCGGGGCTCAGAAGGGAAGGAGCGCCAATTAGCATTTTCAGTTCAGATTTTGCTGAAGAAGTTTCTGAGCGCCAGGTGCGTTTGCAGAGCCCCTGTAGTGTCCGTAGAAGAGAACCCCCCCCCCCCCCCAAAAGTCACCCCATTTTGGAAAGTACACCCCTCAAAGAATTCATCTTGGGGTGTGGTGACCATTTTGACCCCACAGGTATTAGAGGAAAGTATTTAAAATTAGACAGTAAAAATGAAAAACTCGAATTTTTCCAATAATATGTTAGTTTAGTTTAAAATTTCTCAATTTCACAAGGAACATGAGAGAATCCGCACCCCAAAATTTGTAACGCAGGTTCTCCTAAGTACAACAGTACCCGATATGGGGGCATAAACCACTGTATGGGCACACAGGAGGGCTCAGAAGGAAGGGAGCACCAATTAGCATTTTCAGTTCAGATTTTGCTGAAGAAGTTTCTGAGCCCCAGGTGCGTTTGCAGTGCCCCTGTAGTGTCCGCAGAAGAGAACCCCCCCAAAAGTCACCCCATTTTGGAAAGTGCACCCCTCAAAGAATTCATCTTGGGGTGTGGTGACCATTTTGACCCCACAGGTATTAGAGGAAAGTATTCAAAATAAGACAGTAAAATTGAAAAACTTGAATTTTTCCAATAATATGTTAGTTTAGTTTAAAATTTCTCAATTTCACAAGGAACATGAGAGAATCCGCACCCCAAAATTTGTAACGCAGGTTCTCCTAAGTACAACAGTACCCGATATGGGGGCATAAACCACTGTATGGGCACACAGGAGGGCTCAGAAGGAAGGGAGCACCAATTAGCATTTTCAGTTCAGATTTTGCTGAAGAAGTTTCTGAGCCCCAGGTGCGTTTGCAGTGCCCCTGTAGTGTCCGCAGAAGAGAACCCCCCCAAAAGTCACCCCATTTTGGAAAGTGCACCCCTCAAAGAATTCATCTTGGGGTGTGGTGACCATTTTGACCCCACAGGTATTAGAGGAAAGTATTCAAAATAAGACAGTAAAATTGAAAAACTTGAATTTTTCCAATAATATGTTTGTTTAGTTTGAAATTTCTCAATTTCACGAGGAACAGGAGAGAAGCTGCATGCCCAAATCTGTAACGCAGGTTCCCCTGAGTAGAACGGTACCCCATATGTGGGCATAAACCACTGTATGGGCACCCAGCCGGGCTCAGAAGGGAAGGAGCGTCCAATTAGCATTTTCAGTGCAGATTTTTCCGAAGAAGTTTCTGAGCGCCAGGTGCGTTTGCAGTGCCCCTGTAGTGTCAGCAGAAGAGAACCCCCCCAAAAGTCACCCCATTTTGGAAAGTACACCGTTCAAAGAATTCATCTTGGGGTGCAGTGAGCGGTTTGACCCCACAGGTATTAGAGGAAAGTATTCAAAATAAGACAGTAAAAATGAAAAACTCGAATTTTTCCAATATATGTTCGTTTAGTTTAAAATTTCTCAATTTCACGAGGAATGGGAGAAAAAATGTACCCCAAAATCTGTAACGCAGGTTCTCCTGAGTACAACGGTACCCCATATGTGGGCATAAACCACTGTATGGGCACACAGCAGGGCTCAGAAGGAAGGGAGCGCCAATTTGCTGGAGCAAAACCGCAGCTAGTAATGGTTATTAGAATAGCGCAGTTACTAAAATACAATAAAAAAATGAGATTACAGGTAATGTGGGGTGGTTACGGATAATCTGGGGTGGTTATGGGCAACCTGCGGTGGTTACGGGCAACCTGCGGTGGTTATGGGCAACGTGGGGTGGTAACGGGCAACGTGGGGTGGTAACGGGCAACGTGGGGTGGTTACGGATAAACTGAAGTGCTTATAGGTAATCTGGGATGGGAACCTGTAACGTGCGGTGGTCGGGGGCAACGTGCGGTGGTCGGAGGCAACGTGCGGTGGTCGGGGGCAACGTGTGGTGGTCGGGGGCAACGTGCGGTGGTTGGGGGCAACGTGCGGTGGTCAGAGGCAACGTGCGGTGGTCAGAGGCAACGTGCGGTGGTTAGAGGCAATCTGGGGGGAATTACATGTGATTAGGGGCAACCTGGGGGGGTTACAGACAATCTGCGGTGGTTATGGGCAACATGGGGTGGTTACAGACAATCTGCGGTGGTTACGGGCAACATGGGGTGGTTACAGACAATCTGGGGTGGTTACGGATAAACGGAAGTGCTTATAGGTAATCAGGGGTGGGTACATGTAATTTTGGGTGGTTACAGCAATCTGGAGGGGGTCACTGGCAACGTGTGTGAGTTAGAGGCAACGTGCAGTGGTTAGAGGCAACGTGCGGTGGTTACGTGCAATATGGGGGGTTACGGGCAATCGGGGCTGATTACGGACCATCTGGAGGGGGTCACTGGCAATTTGGGGTGGTTACAGGCAACGTGCGGCGGTTATGGGCAACGTGCGGCGGTTATGGGCAACATGCGGCGGTTATGGGCAACGTGCGGTGGTTATGGGTAACGTGCGGTGGTTATAGGCAATGTGCGGTGGTTATAGGCAACGTGCGGTGGTCAGAGGCAATCTGGTGGGAATTACATGTGATTAGGGGCAACCTGGGGGGGTTACAGACAATCTGCGGTGGTTATGGGCAACATGGGGTGGTTACAGACAATCTGCGGTGGTTACGGGCAACATGGGGTGGTTACAGACAATCTGGGGTGGTTACGGATAAACTGAAGTGCTTATAGGTAATCAGGGGTGGGTACATGTAATTTGGGGTGGTTACGGGCAATCTGGAGGGGGTCACTGGCAACGTGTGTGAGTTAGAGGCAACGTGCAGTGGTTACGTGCAATATGGGGGGTTACGGGCAATCGGGGCTGATTACGGACCATCTGGAGGGGCTCACTGGCAATTTGGGGTGGTTACAGGCAACGTGCGGTGGTTATGGGCAACGTGCGGTGGTTATGGGCAACGTGCGGTGGTTATGGGCAATGTGTGGTGGTTATAGGCAATGTGTGGTGGTTATAGGCAACGTGCGGTGGTTATGGGCAATGTGTGCGGTGGTTATGGGCAATGTGTGGTGGTTATAGGCAATGTGTGGTGGTTATAGGCAACGTGCGGTGGTTATGGGCAACGTGCGGTGGTTAGTGGCAACGTGCGGTGGTTAGTGGCAACGTGCGGTGAATATGGGCAGCGTGCGGTGGTTATGGGCAACGTGCGGTGGTTAGTGGCAACGTGCGGTGGTTAGTGGCAACGTGCGGTGGTTATGGGCAGCGTGCGGTGGTTATGGGCAACGTGTGGTGGTTAGTGGCAACATGCGGTGGTTAGTGGCAACGTGCAGTGGTTATGGGCAACGTGCGGTGATTACGTGCAATCTGGGTTGGATACGGGCAATCTGGGGCGGATATGGGCAACCTGCGGTGGTTACGGGTAATTTGGGGGGGCTAGGGGTAATCTGGGAGTAAACTGCAATTATTACTATAATAAAAAGTGTGTGTTTTATTTTTTTGTATGTTTTTCACTTTTTGTACTTTATACATTAATTTTTACTGTATTACTATGATTACTGTGATATTTTCTATCACAGTAATCATAGTTCAGTGACAGAGACCAAATTGGTCTCTGTCACTTTAAATTTTCTGAGATAACTGATTCTGGAGCGCATGCGCACTTCAGAATCAGCCTGGACGTCGAGGAGGACGGACCTTTGTGGATCAGGTAACGTATGTGGGGAAGGGGGGGTGACTGGGGGACGGGGGTGACTGGGGGGGTGGGGGGCGACTTGGGGGGGGGGGGCACGGTGACAATTTTTATCCCCTGTCACCAATGATTTATGGTGACAGGGGATAAAAAGTGCTGATCAGCACTGGGAACAGGCGATCGGCGGGGGGGTCCACGGGGGGGTCCCCGATCACTGCCCCATGCTCTCCGCTACCTCCGGTGGCGGAGAGCATGGGGCTTTGATCACTAATTCCTTTCCATCCCTGCGAACAAACATCGTTTGTTCGCAGGGATGGGGGCGGCCATCTTAGATCTGATGGCCGCCCGGGTAGGGTGATCGGGGGGCTGATCTGGGGTCTGAGGGGACATTTTTCATCTCCCCTCACCGTGGATTCACGGTGGGGGGAGATGAAAGCTATCGGCGGCGCCGGTAATGCCCGGTACCGGCGGATCGCCGCTAAAACGGTAGTAGCGGCGATCCGCCGGTATCGGGGGACGAGGGGAGGGGGCCAGGGGACACACATTGAGTGGCGGTGGGGGGAGGCAGCGTTCTGCAGGCTTCCCCCCGCCGCCCGATCGGCGGGGGACACTGAATCTCCCCATAGACGCTGCGGTCGCATTGACCGCGGCGCTTATGGGGTTAACTGCCCGGGGGGGAGCGCGGCTCCCCTCCGGGCAGTGGCAGCAGGAGGAGGCTGTGTGACACAGCCTCCTCCTGCTGCCCGATCTCACCTAGGGACAGAGGGGGGAGGCAGGGAAGGCATGACGTCCAGGGACGTCATGATGCGTTCTGCCACTGCTTTTCATGACGTCCCTGGACGTCATATTGGGGGAAGGGGTTAAATAAGCTAAAAAAAATTTTCGTGGGAGTTGTCCTTTAAGTTTATAATTCCACATGTGTTAATTCATAGTTTTGATGCCTTCAGTGTGGATCTACAATTTTCATAGTCATGAAAATACAGAAAACTGTGTCCAAACTTTTCGTCTGTACTGTATATCAATCAGTTTCTTCTGCTTTATAACATGATGGATGCCGATAGCTTGGGTAGCATTTTTATGATAAAAAGTTTCCTTTAAGCAAGAAAAACTGTTGAAAAGTATAACATGGGTTATACTATGTGTTCGGAAAAACACACACATACCCTTCGGGTACTAAAGAAGAACTCCCGCACAAGAAGAGAATAATTTTCTTAAAAAATGCTGGTTCAAGAAAGTGCCAGAGATTTGTAATTTACTTCTATTTAAAAATCTACAGTTTTCCAGTACTTACCAGCTGCTGTATGTCTTGCAGGAAGTGGTGTATTCTCTCTAGTGTAACACACTGCTCTCTGCTGCCACCTTTGTCCATGTCAGGAACTGTCCAGAGGTCACAGCAGAGAGCAATGTGTACGTACTAGAAGACTAGAAATTTTTTTAAAAGAAGTAAATTACAAATCTCTGCCACTTTTTGATTTGAAAGAATTTTTTTTTCCGCTGGAGTACCTATTTAAGTAAGGAGCTGTTTGTAAAGTATTAGCTCTCTGTTATCTGGGCACAGACTAGCACACACAAAGCTATAACTAATGTTGATGAGTGCCCCACTGCCAGTGTTCACACAGATCGCACTGGATTGTCAGTTCACCCTCTGGAGATTTTAAATAGAAGTAAATTACAAATCTCTGGCACCAGTTGATTTAAAATACCCCTTTAAGGGACATTCAGACATTCTGTGCATGGTCCGTAAATACAGAGAATGTGCTACTTCAGAGTTCCCGTCTCAGTCAGTACAGCAATGCAAAGATTTAAAATGTTTCAGAGCTTGATACAGGGAGTTCCAAATTCCAGTCCATAGCACATTGCTCGTGCAGGGACTGTAACTGTGGAACATGTGAATGCCCCATAAGGCTTTCCAAAAGGTCCATTACCCCTATATGTTAGCCAAACGACTATATACGTTCCAACTGCTGATGCATCATGCAGCTGTGATGTATATTACTGTGGAGTGGGCTTTAAAGTGTACAGTGCTGCTTCAGTGTGAATAGTGCAGTATTTTATTACCTGCTGACCCCATGTGCAGGCACTTGTCCCACAAATTTTTTCTAATTCAACATGGGCTGAATAAACTTAAGGGTGTCCCTAGACACAGCCTTTTTGTTGTGTTTTTCTGGCCTCCAAAAAAAGCCCCAAAAGATTATTCTGGCATTTTTTATGGTGTTTTTGACTTCAGGTGTGAGTGGCTTTCTTTGCCCTAGGTGTTTTTAAAAACAAACAAACAGAAGACATTCCATTGAACCCTAAATGAAAAAATCCTCAGCATGCTACCAGAGAGTAACCCCCCAACACACATACCACCTCAAAATGCCCCCCCCAAAAAAAAAAAAAAAAAAAAACACAGCAAGTAAATTTGTAAAACTCCATTAACTGACAGCTAACATATGGCTGTGGCATTTTTTGGGGCTTTTTTTTTTTTTTTTAAGATCCGCCAGTGCCAAACCAGCTTTAGGGTGCCTTCACACCTACCGGATCCACAGCGGATCTCACTTCTGCCCCGCCGTCGCATCCCCACCATCCCCCCATCAGCCCACCACCAGCCCGCCGACGAGAGCATACAGTACCTGCTCGGCGGCGCGGCTGCAGTGAGGCTGCTGGCTCCGGTCCCGCTCAGATCAGCTGAGCGGGACCGGAGCCGGGAGCCTCACTGCAGCCGCGCCGCCGAGCAGATAATGTATGCTCGCAGCGGCGGGCCGGAGATGGGCTGATGGGGGGATGTGGCCGGGATGGGGGGGATGTGCCGCCGCCGAGGATGGAGGATGCGATGGTGGGGCTGCGGGCACCAGGGAGTTAAAGCACATATTCACAGCGGGATGTCAATCCCGCTGCGAATATGTGCTATCATAGGGGTGAATTGATACCGGATTCGCAGCGGTTCTCGCTTCGAATCCGCAGAAGTACGATCCGCTGTGGATCCGGTAGGTGTGAAGGCACCCTTAGGAAGCTTTAAAGTACAGAGCTGCACACACTGAAGCAGTGATGTACTTAACTGTGCCCCGGCTTTCTCTCTCCTTCTCCATCGCTCCGGCTTATGTTCACTGTTGGGCCAATAATTTCCTGTGTGATTGATAACTAGTACAGTGCTGCACACACTAATGTAGTAGCTGTACTTTGCTGATCACTGGCTCTCTCCCTGTACAGTGAGCCATCTCAGCTGTCTCCTTACAGTGCAGCCGGCAATCCCCCATGTGACTGGTGGCTGTCAGGCGTTGTAGAAGGATATTTCTGCACATACTGAACGAGCAACTGTACTTTTCAGTTCTAAGGCTTTTTTCACCCTACAGTAACCAAAAATAAAAAAGAAATAAAAATACACATATCCCATTTACCCTTTATATACCATATTTTTTCGCCTAATAAAAAGAACCTGATGATGAGACGCATCTACTGTATGTTTTTGAGGAGGAAAATAGGAAAAAGCTGTTCACTGTGTAGTGTGCCACCAAACAGCTGATGATGCCAGGTGCTGGCACCCCACCAGTCAGTTTTGCCAGAAAACCCCTTTAAATTATACTGTCACCCGTCCTAGTGCTATGGGCAAAATGCTCTGCACTTGGTATTAGTGGCCCTCTGTATGAGAATGCTGAGGAAGTTCTTGGAGCAGTGGTGCCAAGGAACTAACCCCTAATGAGCTGTGGGAGGGTATGTGGAAAGAAAACATTCTTTCCATATACCCTCCTACACTCAGCTTGGGGGTTAATTCCTTGGCACCACAGACAATAAATTCCAATCTTATTGGAAAATATGTAAGAAAAATAAAGAGGCGGAGTGCCTCATCGGATAATAAGCGAAAGAATAAAGAAAACGTATAAAAATCTCTTGGGTTCTGCTCACCTGAGTGGGTTGTGTCAAGTCACAACTAACATTGTACGCATGTAGTAACCATAGAAGAGTCACAGCAATGAGGTCAGTTACGGCACCAAAGGGTCCAGGAGAATTGCCAAATGTAACGAAAAACCATCTCTGCAGATGAGCGAACCTCGAGCATGCTCGATCGTTCTGCATTTGATTAGCGGTGGCTGCTGAAGTTGGATAAAGCCCTAAGGCTATGTGGAAAACATGGATATAGTCATTGAATGTATCCATGTTTTTCAGACAACCTTAGAGCTTTATCCAACTTTAGCAGCCACCGATAATTGAATGCCGAACAATCAGGTTCGGATGGACTCCAGCATGCTCGAGGTTCGCTCATCTCGTTCGTTCAAGGTACTAGATAATTTCTTCCTCAGATCATCAGGACATATATACAGTAAAAAAAAACTCAAGCCTTAAAAAGGACTGAACCCAAAAGTGATTGTCAGGGTTTAAAACCCTATGCAAAGGTTAAAATTACAAGTCCAAAAACAATAAAAAGTAAGCGCTATGTCGCGCGCCTCTGCTCTCCGCTCAAAGAATGAACATGAGGCAGAGGCGCATGAGAAATCATATTAATGCAATAGGACAGGAAGAATTTCAAGTGGAATCTGCTCGTAAATTCCACCTCTTTTTGTACACGGGCCCTTATAACGACCGAATGGCACATTCTGCTTCCACTTGTAATGAATACAATTGTAGTCTAAAAGACTATTGCAGTTCACCTTCTTAAAATGGGTCTTTGTGAATATGGGTTAATCTAAAGAATAAACAAACACATCTAAATATTCTATCTGGTACCTGGAAGCAGTATGGGTAAATTGTAAGCCCTAACTGTTGCTATTGAAATACAGAACAAACCCTTCTAACATGTTTTCACTCCCATCCCATATCAGGATGAGATCATCAATGTAGCGTTTTAAGAATTTTATGTTGGCTCACCATGGGTGATCTGCTTCAATGAATATGGTTTTGTATGCCCCAATGTAGATATTTGTGAAGCTAGGCGTGAATCAGGTTTCCATCACGGTCCCAAACTTCATTGAATTCCAAGGCATTGTGTTGAAAAATTAAATTAATGCTATCAAACTCAAATCTTTGTTGTTTCTTGGGCATTGTTGAATCTTGTCTAAGTAGATCTGCAATAGTTGCTATACCTCTATCGTGCGGAATGTTGCTGTACAAAGCTGACACATCTAGTGTCACCTGTTGATAGGACAACATCAATTTTAATTGTTTTTAATTAGAGATGAGCGAACCTTGGAGTCGATCCGAACCCGAACTTTCGGCATTTGATTAGCGGTGGCTGCTGAACTTGGATAAAGCCCTAAGGCTATGTGGAAAACATGGATATAGTCATTGGCTGTATCCATTTTTCCAGACAGCCAAGTTCAGCAGCCACCACTAATCAAATGCCGAATGTTCGGGTTCGGATCGACTCAAACCCGGTTCGCTCATCGCTATTTTTAATGTTTTAATTAACTATCTGAGTTCTGTAAGTAGGAGTTCAGCATCACTACATACTTTTCTAGCAAGATATCTATATATTGGGAAAAATTACTTGTGAGAGACCCAGTCCCAGAAATAAACGGCCATTTAGGTGGGTTCCTAATGCATTTATGTATTTTTGGCAAGTGATAGTATGTAGGCAACAACGCTGATAGGCCACCGAGGGCTCATGTTTTCAATAGTAAAGGCAGCAACAGCTGCCAATAGATTTCGGCATTGGCTGTAGGAGCAGGTTAATGGATTTCCTGCATCTGCTGTGGAGATCTGTCAGTGTCTGTCAGTATCCCAGGACGTTCACTCACTGCTTCTGCAGCTGCTGTAGAGATCGGCAGTGGGCGGCTCTCCCTGTGCCTCTTGCGGCGGGCTCCCCTGTGGTGGTGGTGGGGGCTGTTTTGTATCAGTGGTGGGGTTAGAGCATGGGGGGATGGGGCCAGGGCCGGATTAAAGGGAGGGCACAAGGGGCACGTGCCCAGGGGCCTCCACCACTAGGGGGCCCCCACCAGCCCAAACCCAGAAGTGGTGTCTGGGAGCCAGTCCCATGCGCAAAAAGCATGTGGAAACCCTACCTGGACACAGCACTGGCCACACTGCATGCTGTCCAGGGAGGGAGGGAGGGAGGTGTAGGGTTAATCCTGTGTAAGCATCTCCCTCCCGGCAGGGTCAGACTCCCCCTGGTGGGTCTTTGAATGGATTCTTCCTGTCAAGCTTCCGTGTGCCTGTCTCCTGCCGAGGTCCTCACTCCCCCTTGCCCCTTCCCCTCACTGAGGAGAGGACTGCGTGGGACCTTAGCAAGGAAACCTGATTTCTCCAGCAGGGATGTGACATCATGGAGCATGCTGGAGCATCTGTCACAGTGGCTGACAGGCTGAAGGAACAGAGAAGAGCCAGAAGAGAGAAGACCTGTCATCTGCCCAGATCAGGTGAGTATGAGGTATTGTTTTGTATTGGCACATCAGAGCAGGGGTATATACTATAGAGGCATATATGAGAGCAGGGATATATACTATAGGGGCATACTTCAGAGCAGGAGCAGGTGAGTATGAGGTTTTGTTTTGTATTGGCACATCAGAGCAGGGGGCATATACTATGGGGGCATATATCAGAGCCGGGGGCATATATCAGAGCAGGGGTATATACTATAGGCGCATATATATATATATATATATATATATATATATATATATATATAACCTGTGTGCAGCATATGACATGTAGCCTGTGTGCAGTGTATGATATATAGCCTGTGTGCAGCCTATGATATATAGCCTGTGTGCAGCCTATGATATATAGCCTGTGTGCAGTGTATGGTATATAGCCTGTGTGCAGCCTATGATATATTGCCTGTGTGCAGTGTATGGTATATAGCCTGTGTGCAGCCTATAATATATAGCCTGTGTGCAGAGTATGGTATATAGCCTGTGTGCAGCATATGACATGTAACCTGTGTGCAGTGTATGATATATAGCATGTGTGCAGCCTATGATATATTGCCTGTGTGCAGTGTATGGTATATAGCCTGTGTGCAGCATATGACATATAGCCTGTGTGCAGTGTATGATATATAGCCTGTGTGCAGTGTATGATATATAGCCTGTGTGCAGTGTATGGTATATAGCCTGTGTGCAGTGTAGTGTATATAGCCTGTGTGCAGTGTATGATATATAGCCTGTGTGCAGCCTATGATATATTGCTTGTGCGCAGTGTATGGTATATATCCTGTGTGCAGCATATGAAATGTAACCTGTGTGCAGTGTATGATATATAGCCTGTGTGCAGTGTATGATAAAGAGCCTGTGTGCAGCCTATGATATGTTGCCTGTGTGCAGTGTATGGTATATAGCCTGTGTGCAGTGTATGACATATAGCCTGTGTGCAGTGTTTGATATATAGCCTGTGTGCAGCTTATGATATATAGCCTGTGTGCAGTGTATGGTATATAGCCTGTATGCAGAGTATGACATATAGCCTGTGTGCAGTGTATGATATATACCTTGTGTGCAGCGTATGATATATAGCCTGTGTGCAGCATATGATATATAGCCTGTGTGCAGCATATGACATGTAGCCTGTGTGCAGCTATATATGCCATGATCCTTAGGGTATATTCACATGTACCATATCCGCTATAGATTATACACAACCTTTAAGTACTTTCTGCTCTTTACTGCTTCAGGTAGTTTATATAGTTGGGAACTGAAGATGGGACCTAGACTTGCAAGTCCAGGTCTGCCTGTGATTCACAACTGCACATGCTAGCTGTGGTGGCTGACACAGTGGGCATGAGCGCACAGAAAGTGCTAAAGTGCTGTGTTCTCGCATTGCATTAAGTGGGAACAATGCTCACCCCTCCCCCATCCTGTCTTTAGGGCCTAGCATCTTCCTCTGGACTGCAGCCTCTAGGGACCATCATATGCAGAAAAGAGGAGGATGCTGAGCCATACAGCCAGGAGTGAGGAGAGGTAGGTGCTAAGTCCCCTACAGTAATCAGCAACCTGTATAGATTGCTGTATGGTTTATTTGTGGGGGAAGAAAATGGTGGGGGGGGGGGCAACAAAGTTGTTGCCCAGGGCCTTCACCAACCTTAATCCGGCCCTGGATGGGGGTGATCAGAACATTTGTTTTATAAGATGCACTGCGTTTTCCCCCTTTAAGGGTGTTTCCCCCCTTTGGAGTGTGTCTTCCTTGAATTTATTTAATGAATCAGTAATGATTACATCATGTGGCAGAGAGTTCCATAGGGTACTTTTACACACACAGATATCTGACAAAATTTATCTGACAGATTTTTTAAGCCAAAGCCAGGAATGGATTAGAAAAGAGGATACATCCTAGTTTTTCCTTTATCACCTGTTCTCGATTTATAGTCTGGTACTGGCTTTGGCTTCAAAAATCTGTCAGATATCTGTGTGTGTAAAAGGGCCCATAGTCTCACTGCTCTTACAATAAAGAATCTGCATCTGTGCTGTTAGTGAAACCTTCATTCCTCTAGACGTAGAGGATGCCCCCTTGTCATGGTTACAGGCCTAGGTGTGAAAAGATCACTAGAAAGATCTCTGTATTGTCTATTCCTATATTTGTTCATTGTGTTTAGATGGCCACGTAGAGGTATTTTTTAATAAACTAATTAGCCCCAAGCGTGATATTCTATCATGGTCCTGTAACCCACCTAATCGCTTAATGACCTTTGTCGCCCTCCTCTGTATCCGCCCCAGTTCAGCCACCTCCTTCTTATATACAGGTGCCCGATGCCGTACACAGTATTTCATGTGTGATCTGACCAGTGATTAATAAAGAGGCAAAACTATGTTTTCATATTTAGCATCTATGCATCTTTCCATGATTTTAATAGCCTTTGTGGCCGCTGCCTGGCACTATTCACTATGCCATAGCCCAGGATGCTGAGGTGTTATGCAGCAGGTAGGCATTTGGTGATTTTTGGCCGGTCCACTTTTTATGTTGGCCAGGAGTGGTGTTACCCACCCCTGGACACTGGCACTTGAAGGGGTGCAGGTGCACTGATAAAAGACCTCCCACCAGGAACTAACAGTGCTTAAATAGGGGTGGCCAGGTCTGACCTCCTATTGGTGGCTGTGCAAGAAGGAAAAAGAGGGTTGAGTTTATTGTTCACCAATACCCCCAGGTCCTTTTCGGAAGCAGTGTTTTATTATTTAGCACATAACTGTACTTATTGTTACTACGGCCCAAGTGCATAATCTTACATTTATCCACATTAAACCTAATTTGCCATTTATCTGCCCAAGCCTCCAGCTTCTCAAAATCCCTCTGTGATATTATATCACCCTCCTCTGGAACATTATATTATTCTCCTCTGTAATATTATGATATCCTCCTCCTCTGTAAAATTATGTTATCCTCCTCAGTGGTGATTACTTTACCTAGTTTAGGGTCATCTGTAAATATGAAGATTCTACTCTAAAGCCCCTGACCCCTGTGGTACCCTACTAGTAACTGTGACCCAATCAGAGCCTGTGTCATCGATGTCCACCCTTCCTATCACTCAGTCAGTTACTTAC